>NC_134852.1:57732524-57937524 GCF_049852395.1 Peromyscus maniculatus bairdii | reverse complement strand
ACACTCTTCATGTGCAATCTGTGAGTGCTGTGGGTTTCGCTTCACAGAGGAAGAAAGGTTTGACCAGGTAAGCACTGTGTCCAAACTGTGGCTCTTAAAGAAGTCATATAAACAGCGTGACATTTGCCTGAGACATAAGTAGGTGGAGTTTTTCATAGGGACCTCTGGTTTCCCAATAAATACACAGAGACCTATTTTTCATTATAAATGCTCATCCAATAGCTTAGGCTTGTCTCCAGTCAGCTCTTACAACTCAAATAATCCTGTGTCTATTAAAATATGTGCTTCTCCAAGGCCTGTTTACTTCATCATGAACTTCTCATGTTGCTTTTGCATCTTGCCCGAGAGTCCTCAGACTCTGCCCTTTTTCTTAGCATTCTCTCTTCCCCGAAAATCCCACCTAGATATCTGCCAATTAGATTTTAATTAACAATGAGAGCAACACATTTTTACAGTGTACAAAAGGATTATCCCATGGCAGATGACTTTTCTCCCAATGCAGAGGTCCTGTAGGTTAAAGGATGCTGGGAATACATAGAATCTTGCCCCTTGGTAACTTATAACTTGATTTGTACATGGAGTTGAGACCCAATCATTTTCTTATCTCTATTTATTCTTCTTAGAAAGGAAACAAAAACAAAAACAAAATTTAAAATTTATTTAATGCTAGGAAATGGCAAATATCAAGCAGAATGTCTTTTTGTTTTTGTATTTTGAGAAATGGTCGTACTATGTAGTCCTTACTGGCCTGGAACTCTGTAACTGGAACCAGACTGGCCTGAAATCACAGTGATCTGCCTGCCTATACCTCTGCCTCCTGAGAGGTATAGGATTAAAGGCATACAGCACCATGCCTAGCAGCAGATGATTTTAAATAATGGAGCTGTCAACTGTTTATATCATGATCTTAAATTGTGCACATACATAAAATAATTCATAGTTTTAAAATATTTCTTTTATGTTGATAAACCAAGATTAGAAGATAATTAATAATTTATCTATTTTCCCATTCAACCTTTTATTTTTCAGACAGTTTCTTGTATCTCAGGCTGGCTTTGAACTCGCTGTGTTATCTGAGACTGACCCTGAATGTCTGATTTTCCTGTATCCATTTTTGGGGTGCTAAGATAACAGGCACACACCATGCCCAGCTCTCACTCAAGAGTTCTAAAATGAAGTTACAGACACTGTGTCATATTTTTTAGGCAAAATTCCAACCATGAAAATGAATTATTCAGCCTTGCAATACATAGAGGCATGTTTAAGTGACTCAATCTTTCATCCTTGTAGCTTATTAGTATGGTCATTTAAAACTACTTACTAGGCAAATGCATTTTCACACACATCCATCTTTATGTATTGAGTGTTCTAGTCTTACAGTTATTTTCTTAAGACTGTCACTTTTCTATTCTCCAAGAGTGTAAGCATCTAACTAGAACCTAGCTTCTTTGGAATCTCTCTGGTTAAAGGAAATGCTTACATGTCATTGAAATACAGAGGTCTATAGAGTTAGAATAGATTTATTTGTGGCAGAGGATGGGTTTCTCACTCCAAGGATTGACTTGAATTTCAATCCCAGAGCATATGAAAGGCTGATCTTTCAGAGATTCATAAAATATTTGGAGATGTGTCTTTTCAGTTTTAACCTTTTAGCCATTTTGAGACTTAAGCAGTTACCATGTATCAGTTTAATGGCACAAAATTTCTGATTAGAAAGAAATCAATAAAGACTGTCATCATTCATTCTAGCCTGAAAAATAACAAGATATCATTTGTAATGATACACACCCCAAAAGATGTGTCGAGGGTGTCAGATGGTAATTTAATCATCTGTACATAAAGTATGGCTTGATGCATATTCAATCCTCTTCTCCAATGTACAGAGCATGACAATCTCCTTCTACTCAGCTCATGGCCAAGGTTGGATTCTCCAGGAAAGGGAACATTTTTCTGTTTGAAATTAAGTATTGATTTTCATTGATACATATTTATGAGGTATAGTATGATGACTTGATTAATGTATACCCTGTGCAAAAGCAAATTTTGGCCCTTAGCACTATTGTTTTCATACACATTTATTATAATACCAATATTCAATCCTCGTGAATATTTATAAAAGCAAGGTGCTGGTTTGATAAGCATAGAGAGTGTGTTGTCAGTCTGACCAACAGGTAGGGTGGAGGCAGGACGGGTTCAGCCAGTCTCTCCCTTGGGGCTGAGTGGGATGGTGAGTGTTGACCTGTCCATCGGAGAGAAGCACGCTGAGCTGGGAGCCCTGTCAAGGCATGAACTCGCTTTGTTGCATCAGGAGTGGACTTATATAGGTTGGGGTGACAGGGGGATGGGGTGAGGATAGTGGGCCAATGAGATGATGCCTTCCTCAGCAGTTACTAGGCAGAGGACATTCTAGGTTGGGTAGTGCTGAGTCACTCGTATGCGGAAGTCATGTCCAAGGATAGGTCACCAAACTTGAGCTAGGCTAGGGAAGTTACACTGGGCTTCACACCCAGGCCTTATGGGGTCCAACAGTGTGTGCTGGTCCAATTGGAATAATTACTGTTTTATTTTCATATTATCTTTTTATATGCAGGTTTTGTATTCCTCTCTTGTGTTTCAGATGGATGACAGGCTGTGATATTGTGTTGTGAATTGGTGTTGTAGAAAACTAGAATGTACCTCCTTACAAAGACTTTTGTGCAGTCTCTCTAGCACCTGGATGAGTGGATGTCTTGGATATTCCTTTGAATGTTAGTTACAGCCCTGTCGTTAAACCTCTTATACTTCACATGCATTATTCTGCTCTAATGGGGTATTTAGCACTTTCCCAGCATCCCTTCCAACAAACCACAATAACTATTGAGTAATCATGTTTTGTCTTGATACCTGGATTTCACTTCTCTTGCCCCACATGCTTGCAGTTGTCTTATACAGCCTTGGTTCTTAACTCTCCCTATCTCTCTAATGTAAGGTTTGTTAAGTTCATGGTTTCAGTTTCTGTAATGCCCAAGATTGAGGTGCTAGCTGCATATGCTGAGAACTTTTTTGATGGTGGGGACTCTGTAGTCCTGTTGCACATGTAAGGCATGGTACCAATAATTATATCAAGACAACTAATTTTCTAATTCGTTAATCCATGAATTGATTGGTTGATTCATGAGTGTAAAGTCCTTCTTACTTAAACAACTCTTTAAGTTCACATTTCTTAATGGTTTAGTAGGGACATTTATATCATAGCCACCAATCAGTTTAGCACTTAACAATTTTGCTAAATTCTCTCTCTCTCTCTCTCTCTCTCTCTCTCTCTCTCTCTCTCTCTCTCTCTCTTTCTGCCTGCTGTCTCTTGATGTGTTCCTTTCACCTTATTTATAGTTGTTATCATATTTCTTGCTGCTTTCCCAAGCACATTTACACTATTGTTCTTCCTTTACAGCATCTCTTTACAAGCAAATAAAAATATTTAACAAATATTTTTCTCCGTTTATAGAAATTTTCTGTGTTTTCTGGCATATTGTATTGAAATCTGTTTGTGAAGATAGTTAAAGCAATGCCCTAAACTTCTCGTTATAATTTTAAAAATCATTTATTGTATACTATTGTTAAAAGTACCTGTGCTTAGATGAATAAAGGAACTCACTGCACATGGACCACCTAGAGTTCTTCACAGAGCACGCTCATCTCCAGAGTAGCAGCATCTTTTGCCTAGTCAAGGAATATAGCAGGTGCCTTTTGTTGCAGATATGTTGTGTCTTCTCAAGGTTATGAGAAGATGAATCCAGTTCACTGCCTTGATAGTTGAATGTGAATGTTCAATGGGAATCTCAAGGTAGAGTCCAATAAGGCATGTGTTACCATTAGTCCCCCCTTTTTTGTGGGGAGCATTGAGACAGAGATTCTCTGTATAACTTTGGAGCCTGTCCTAGAACACACTCTGTACACCAGGCTGGCCTGGAACCCAGATCCAAGATTGAGGTGCTAGCTGCATATGCTGAGAACTTTTTTGATGGTGGGGACTCTGTAGTCCTGTTGCACATGTAAGGCATGGTACCAATAATTATATCAAGACAACTAATTTTCTAATTCGTTAATCCATGAATTGATTGGTTGATTCATGAGTGTAAAGTCCTTCTTACTTAAACAACTCTTTAAGTTCACATTTCTTAATGGTTTAGTAGGGACATTTATATCATAGCCACCAATCAGTTTAGCACTTAACAATTTTGCTAAATTCTCTCTCTCTCTCTCTCTCTCTCTCTCTCTCTCTCTCTCTCTCTCTCTGCCTGCTGTCTCTTGATGTGTTCCTTTCACCTTATTTATAGTTGTTATCATATTTCTTGCTGCTTTCCCAAGCACATTTACACTATTGTTCTTCCTTTACAGCATCTCTTTACAAGCAAATAAAAATATTTAACAAATATTTTTCTCCGTTTATAGAAATTTTCTGTGTTTTCTGGCATATTGTATTGAAATCTGTTTGTGAAGATAGTTAAAGCAATGCCCTAAACTTCTCGTTATAATTTTAAAAATCATTTATTGTATACTATTGTTAAAAGTACCTGTGCTTAGATGAATAAAGGAACTCACTGCACATGGACCACCTAGAGTTCTTCACAGAGCACGCTCATCTCCAGAGTAGCAGCATCTTTTGCCTAGTCAAGGAATATAGCAGGTGCCTTTTGTTGCAGATATGTTGTGTCTTCTCAAGGTTATGAGAAGATGAATCCAGTTCACTGCCTTGATAGTTGAATGTGAATGTTCAATGGGAATCTCAAGGTAGAGTCCAATAAGGCATGTGTTACCATTAGTCCCCCCTTTTTTGTGGGGAGCATTGAGACAGAGATTCTCTGTATAACTTTGGAGCCTGTCCTAGAACACACTCTGTACACCAGGCTGGCCTGGAACCCAGATCCACCTGCCTGTGCCTCCTGAGTGAGTGCTGGGATTAAAGGTGTGCACCATTGCTGCCTGGCCGTCAATCCCTTTATATAAATGAGGGAGCTATGAACTCAGAAAGGTTATCTAACCCATTTTATCCCACTGAGTATTTAGACACAGAAGGTCTAAACTACCCTTCCTTGTTCTAAGAGTGTCCTTTCTAGAAACCATGATTTGGAACATTTACATTTTGCTGAGTTACTTAGTTTTCTTTTCCCTTTTTTGTTAAATATGTTTATTGTTGAGTTATAGTGGTAATAATATTTATCATAGACTCTGTGATCCATTGGCTATGTGATTTAAAACAAAATACTGAATTATGTTGGTCTCATTCATTTCATACATGAAATCATTGTATGAGTTGCAGTGATAAAATGTGTATGCAATTATAAAGTTTAGAGCTATAATTCTCCTTATTTGTTTACAGGTATTATATAGAATCAGATGATAATGATTGTGCATGTCCATCAAATGGATGGCAGTCTAATACCTTGTCAATAAAGTTTTTAGATAAACAATGTTCTGTTTATTTTGAAGGCCTCCCATCTTTGCTGCTGTTACTAGACTGCATCCATTTTATCATAACTTTTGTGTGTTATTATTTTTTCATAGATCCATGTAGGCCCTGTGCTTGCACCTTCAATCTCTGTGAAGTCATATACTCCTTGCTTGGTTGATTCAAAGGGCCTTGTTCTCCTGATATCTCTATCCTTTCTGGTTCTTATAATCTTTTGACCTCCTCTTCTACAGGAGTCACTATGCACTGAGGGGAGGGATTTGATGGAAACTTCCAATTCAGACTCTGCATAATGTCTGGTTGTGGGTCTCTGCATTTGTTCCCATCTGCTACCAGACAAAGCCTATCTGATGATGACTGGATAAGGCACTGATCTATGAGTATAGCAGAATATCATTAAAAATCATTTTATTGAATTTTTTTTAGACCAGTAGTATTTGGTTTTACCTTAGGTCTCTGGATTATCTAGTCTCTGGTTCTTGGTTACCCCTACTGTGTTTGGTATGAGTTCCTTCTTATGGAGTGGGCTTTAAGTCAAACCGGACATTGATTGACTATTCCCACAAGTTCTTTGCCACTGTTGTCCTAGCATATTTTGTATCCAGGATAGATGTAGGTCAAAGGTTTTGTGACTGGGTTGGTGTCTACACATCTCTTTTGGTAGCCTTCAGGGTACCTTCCTGAACCAAAGAGACTAGAATGTAGGGGTAAGTTTCCATGTAGGCACAAGCTTAACTTTTCCATGTTCAATGAGTTGTTTGGGTGTTTTTTTGGCAATGGGGACCTGCTGTTAGTATGTAGAGAACAATCCTTTTTCTTAGCAACAGCCTGGGCTGTTTGGTGATTTCTATTGGGCCCCCCTTGGCCAACAACTCAATTGAATGCAGTGCATTCCCACCACTGCAAGGCTTACCTGGCTACAAAAGATGTCCAGTTGAGACTCTGTATCCTCTATGATAAAGTGGCCTCATTAGGATTAGGTTCATAGAGTAGAGGAAGTTTTCACTGCATTAGTTTTCCATACCTTGACCCATATACCCCCAATTTCAGCTGTCTTTCTCCATATTCTCTGCCTTAATTCTATCCCCCTAACCTGATATCACCACATTTGTCCCCACTTGCCCCCAGGCTACCCTAAAAAGTCTATTTTATTTTACTCTCCCAAGGAAACCAGGTTCCCCCTAGATATTTATCTTTCACTAACCTCTCTGCGTCACAGGACTGTAGCTTTTTTTATTATTTACTAAATGTCTTATATCCACTTACAAGTGAATATATACCATATTTGCCTTTCATTGTCTATGTTACCTCACCCAGGATGATTTTTTTCTAGTTTCATCCATTTGATATTGTGTGATATTTGATTGTATTCTGATACTCTCAAGACTGATAATAAAGTTTGTTTTGAATTAGAGAGTAGAGTTAGCTACTAACTGATTAACCACAGAGGTTTTGAAGGACTGAGGACAGATAGAGAAACAGAAAGTAGTAGCATGGGGCATAGACAGGGTCTCTCCCCTTTTGGATGGAGGAAGGAGAGAGAGGAGGTCACTGGTTGCTTCTATGATCATTCAGATTCTTACCCCAATATCTGACTCCTGATTTTTCATTGATTAAGAATAATTAGATAAACACATCAATTTACCTATACATTTCATGATATCATTTAAAAAAACTGAGTAATAGTTCATTATGTAAACAAATTTTCTTTGCACATTTTTCTTTTGAGGGAAATCGAGGTTGTTACTGGCTATTATAAATAAAGTCACAATGAACATGCTTGATCAAGAGTCCTTGTGGTAGGTTGGAGTGTCCTTTGGGTATATGCAATGATGGAGTGTTCCTTTTGCTCTCCTTGCCAGCATGAGCTGTCACTGATATTATTCATCTTAGTCATTCTGACATGTAAGATGGAATCTCAAAGTAGTTTTGATTTGCATATCCCTGATGTCTAAGGATGTTGAACATTTCTTTAAGTGTTTCTTAACCATTTGAAATTTCTCTAGTGAGAATTATCTGTTAAGATCTGTATCACATTTTTAATTGGATTATTTGCTTTTTTTATATCTAGTTCTTGAGTTCTTCATATATTTTGGACTTTTAAAAATTTAATTAATTTATTTTACATCCCAACTACAGTTTTCCCTCCCTCCTTTCTTCCCATTCCCTTCCCCTTCCCATCTACACCTCCCTCCTTTAATCCACTCCTTCTTTGTTTCTGTTCAAATAGGGCCAGGCCTCCCATGGATATCAACAAAGCGTGGCATATCAAGTTGCAGTAAGACTAAGTACCTTCCCTTGTATTTAGGCTGGGCAAAACCATCCAGTAGGAGAAATAGCTTTCCAAGAGCCAACCAAAGCATTAGAGACAGCTCCTATTCCCATTGTTAGGAGCCCCACAAATAGACCAAGCTACACAACTATCACATATATGCAGAGAGCTTAAATTAGTCCCATGTAGGATCCCTGGTTGTTGCTTCAGACTCTGTGAGATCCTATGATTCCAGGTTAGTTGATTCTGTGGGTTCCTTCCTTCCTCCCTCCCTCCCTCCCTCCCTCCCTCCCTCCCTCCCTCCCTCCCTCCCTCCCTTCCTTCCTTCCTTCCTTCCTTCCTTCCTTCCTTCCTTCCTTTTTCTTCTTTCTTTCTTTCTTTCTTTCTTTCTTTCTTTCTTTCTTTCTTTCTTTCTTTCTTTCTTTCTTTCTTTCTCTCTCTCTCTCTCTCTCTCTCTCTCTCTCTCTCTCTCTCTCTCTCTCTCTCTCTCATTCTTTCTTTTGAGAAAGGGGTTTTCTCTGTAGCTTTGGTGCCTGTCCTGGAACTCACTCTGTAGACCAGGATGGCCTCAAACTCACAGAGACCCACCTGCCTCTGCCTCTCGAGTCCTGGGATTAAAGGCGTGTGCTACCACTGCCAGGCTCTGTGTGGGTTTTCTTGTGATGTCCTTGACTCCTCTGGCTCCTACTATCCTTCCCTCTTTTCAGTAAGATTACCCTAGCTCAACCTAATGTTTGGCTATGGGTCTCTATATCTTTTCCCATCAGTTCCTAAATGAAGGTTCTCTGATGACAATCGGGATATTCACCAATCTTACAGGGGATGGCCAGTTCAGGCTACCTATCCATTATTGCTATGAGTTTTAGCTGGGGTCATCCTTGTAGATTTGTGGGAGTTTCCCTTGCATCAGGTTTCTACCTGACCCTGAAAGGCCTCTTTTTCTAGTCCTGTCTTTCTGTATTCTCTCCCTATACCCATACCCTAATTTGAACCCTCAAGTTCTCATGCCCACCTACCCACAGTCCACCCAAGAGATCTCTTCTGTTTCCCCTTTCCAAGGAGATCTATGTGTATCCTCTTGGACCCTTCTTGCTACCGAGCCTCTCTGGGTCTGTGGATTGTAGCATGATTATTCTTTACTTTACAGTTAATATTCACTTATATACATGTCATGTTTATCTTTTTGGGTCTTGGTTACCTCATTCAGGATGATTTTTTTCTTCTAGTTTCATCAATTTTCCTGAAAATTTCACGATTTTTTTTTTTTTTTACCACTGAGCAATACTTGATTGTGTAAATATACCATATTTTATTTATCCATTCTTTGGATGAGGGACATTTAGGTTGTTTCCAGGTTCTAGCTATTACAAATAAAGCTGTTATGGATATAGCTGAGTAACTGTCCTTGTGGTATGATTGAGCTTCTTTTGGGTATATGCCCAAGAGTGATATAGCTGGGTATTGAGGTAGATTGATTCTCAATTTTCTGAGAAAATGCCATATTGATTCTGAAAGTGGCTGTACAAATGTTCAGTTCCACCATCAGTGGAGGAATATTCATTCCCCTTTCTCCACATCCTCACTAGCATAAGCTGTCATTTGTGTTTTTGATCTTAGCCATTCTGACAGGTGTAAGATTGAATCTCAGAGTTGCTTTAATTTGCGTTTCCAAGGTGGCTAAGGATGATGAACATTTCTTTAAGTATATCTCATCTTTTTGAGATTCTTCTGTTGAGAATTCTCTGCTTATGTCTGTATCCCATTTTTAATTGGATTATTTAGCTTTTTGATTTCTAGTTTCTTGAGTTCTTTATATATTTTGGAGATTATCCCTCTGTTGCATGTGAGGTTGGTAAAGATCTTTTCCCTTTCTGAAGGCTGCCATTTTGTCCTACTGACATTGTTCTTTGCCTCACAGAGGCGTTTCAGTTTCATGAGGTCCCATTTATTAGTTGTTGATCTTAATTCCTGAACTTTTGGAGTTCTATTCAGGAAGTTGTCTTCTGTGCCAGTGTGTTCAAGGCTGTTCCCCACTGTCTGTTCTTTCAGTGCAGTGTAGCTGGATTTATGTTGAGGTCTTAGATCTACTTGGACTTGAGTTTTGTGTAGAACGATAGACATGGATCTATTTGTATTCTTCTACATGTTGACATCCAGTTATGCCAGAACCATTTCTTATAAATGTTTCTTTTTGCCATTGTATGGTTTTGGCTTTTTTTTTAAATGAAAAATCAAGTGTCCATAGGAGTGTGAATTTATGTCTGGGTCTTCAGTTTGATTCCATTGATCTATGTGTCTGGTTTTATGACAATACTGTGCTGTGTTTGTTACTACAGCTCTATAGCAGAGCTTGAAATCAGGAATAGTGATGTATCCACCAGTTCTTTTATTGTACAGGATTGTTTTAGCTATCCTGGGTTTTTTCCCTTATGAAGTTGAGTATTGTTCTTTCAAGGTCTCTAAAGAATTGTGTTTAAATTGTGATGGATATGGCATTGAGTCTGTAGATTGCTTTTGGTAAGATTGCCATTTTTACTATGTTAACCCTTCCAATTCATGAGCATGAGTGATTTTTCCATCTTCTATTGTCTTCTCCAGATTATTTCTTCAAAGACTTGAAGATTTTATTATACAAGTATTTTACTTGGTTAGAGTTACCCAACATACTTCATATTATATAGTTTTACAGTGGAAAAGTGTTGTTTTCCCTGATTTCTTTCTCAGTACATTTATAATTTGTATATATGATGGCTACTGATTTTTTTATAGTTAATCTTATATCCAGTCACCTTGTTTGTTAGTTGTATGAATTCCCTGATGGAATTTTTAGGGTCACTTACATATACTATTATATCATCTGCAAATAATGATACTTTGACTTTTCCTTTATAATTTGATCTCCTTCAGTTTGCTTTAGCTAAAACACCAAGTACTATTTTGAGTAGATAGGAGAGAGTGGAAAACATTATCTTGTTAGTGATTTTGGTGGAATTTCTTTGAGGTTTCTCTTTATTTAATTTGATGCTGGCTACAGGCTTACTGTAAATAGTCCTTATTATATTAAATATATCCTTTGTATCTCTTAATCTCTCCAGGACTTTATCATGAAGGGGTGTTGGATTTTGTCATATGCTTTTTCAGCATCTAATGAGATAACCAAGTTTTTTTCTTTCAGTTTGTTTATATGGTGGATTACATTGACAGATTTTTATATGCTTAGCTATCCATGCATCTCTGGGATGAAGTCTACTTGATCATGGTGGATGATTTTTTTGATGTGTTCTTGCATTTGGTTTGCCAGTATTTTATTAATTTGCATCAATGTTCATGAGGGAGATTTGTCTGTAATTCTCTTTCTTTGTTACATCTTTGTGTGGTTTGGGTATCAGGGTGAGTGTAGCCTCATAAAAAGAGTGGGCAATGTTCCTTCTGTTTTTATTGTGTGGAGCAATCTGAGGAGTTTTGCACTGAGACCATCTGGCCCTGGGCTTTTTTTGATTGGGAGACTTTTAATGACTGCTTCTATTTCCATAGGAGTTTAGGTCTATTTAAATTGTTTATTTGATCTTGATTTAATTCGAGTATATGGTACCTGTCCAGAAAATTGTTCATTTCTTTTACATTTTCCAATTTTGTGGAGTACACATTTTTGAAGTATGACCTGATGATTCTCTGGATTTCCTCATTGTCTGTTGTTATGTCTACCTTTTCATTTCTGATTTTGTTAATTTGGATGCTCGCTCTCTGCATTTTGGTTAGTTTGGATAAGGGTTTGTCTATCTTGTTGATTTCCTCAAAGAACCAATTCTTTGTTTAACTGATTCTTTGTATTGTTCTCTTTGTTTCTATTTTATTGATTTCAACCCTCAGTTTGATTATATCCTGTCATCTACTCCTTGTGGATGAGTTTGCTTCTTTTTGTTCTAGAGCTTTCAGGTGTGCTGTTAAATTGCTAGTGTGAGATTTCTCCAACTTCTTTATGTGGGTATATAGTGCTATGAATTTTCCTCTTAGTACTGCTTTCATAGTGTCCCATAGGTTAGGGTATGTTGTACTTTCTTTTTCATTGAATTCTAGGGAGTCTTTAATTTCTTTCTTGATCCATTGGTGATTCAGTTGAGCATTATTCAGTTTCCATGAGATTGTTGGCTGTCTGTAATTTGTGTTGTTGTTGAATTCTAACTTTACGGCATGGTGGTCTGATAAAATACAGGAGGTTATTCCAATTTTTGAGATTTGCTTTGTGACTGAGTATGTGGTCAATTTTATGGAAGTTTCCATATGGTGTTGAGAAGAAGGTATGTTCTTTTGTGTTTGGGTCCATTTGAGTCATAACATCTGTTAGTTCCCTCATTTGTCTGTTAAGTTTTTGACTGGCAGACCTGTCCACTGGTGAGACTGGGGTGTTGCAGTCTCCCATTATTAGTGTGTGGGGTTTGATGTACAATTTAAGCTTTAGTAATATTTCTTTTACATATGTGGGTACGCTTTTATCTGGGGCATAAATGTTCAGAATTGAGATTTCATCTTGATGGATTTTTCCTGTGATGAACATTTAATGTCCTTTTCGATCTGTGTTGATTGATTTTAGTTTGAAGTCTATTTTGTTAGATATAAGAATACCTACACCTGTTGTTCAAATTTCTAAAGGTCTTAAATGGTCTTTTAATAAAAAACCCAGAGTCAGATATTGGAGTAAATGCTGAAAGATCAAAGAGACATTGGAACAAGCCACTGTTGGGTCCAGGGTTGCATAATAATAGCGGACAGACCACAAAGTCTATTCAACCAGAAGCAAACTTTCTTCCAGAAAAATAAAAATAAAAAAATTTAAAGAAATAAAATAAAACATCTCAGGGCACAAAAGCTTATCAGCTAGCCGAGACCACAGCCAATGTTGGAATTCTGGGGCTGTGGCTATGGAGGTAGGTACTGGCCCCTTTTATAGTGTCAGGCACGGGATGCATGCTAGGAGTCACGTAGAAACATCAGGCATGGGATGCATGCTAGTAGTCATGTAGAAACATCAGGCATGGGATGCATGCTAGAAGTCATGTAGAAACAACCATTAAAAGTTAACATTGGTAACAGGCAATTGTTGGCTATTAGGGGCAAGGGGGTTAAATGTTAACCCCTGACTGTTGACAGAGGAGCTGGCTATAAAGCAGACAGCCATTGTTAGCAGTTAACCTTTAGAGCTGATGACTGTCAGTTTTTATCTCTTAAGCTTATAATTTTATATTTCTATATTCCTGGACCCTTTGTCACAGCTACTACTTACCTCGCCAATTCCATGAATCCTCTGACTGAATGTCTCTGAGTCCTAAGCCAAAAGGGATCCAGCCGAAATGGGCTTCCAGCTAAAAAAGCTTCAGCCGAAAAGGGCTCTAGCCGAAAAGGCCTTCAGGAGAAAAGTCTTCAGCCAAAAAGCCTTTAGCTAAAAGGGCTTTCAGTTGAAAAAGGGCTTTAGCAGAAAAAGGCTTTAGTTCCTGTCTCCTCAGGCCTTATATACATTTATCTGCTCAACCATATTACTTACTTCCTAGTGCTGGGATTAAAGGTGTGTGTGCTTCTCAAATATTGGTTACAGAGGCATAAAATCTCAAGTGCTGGCATTAAAGGCCTGTGATTCCCAATTATTGGGATTAAAGGTGTGTGCTACCACTACCTGGCTCTGTTTCTCTCCTAGACTTAATCAGTCTCATGTAATCCAGGGTGGCTTTGAACTCACAGAGATCCGGATAGATCTCTACCTCCCGAATGCTAGGATTAAAGGTGTGTGCCCACTGCTTGGCATCTGTTAAATTTAGTGGCTGGTTCTGTTCTCTGATCTTCAGGCAAATTTTATTATGGTACACAATATATTACCATAGATGAGTAGGTATCTCTTAGTGTCTGTATAACCTCTGTCTAAGACCTTCTGGTTTTCAGAGTCTCCATTGAAAAATCAGGTGTTATTCTGATGGGTCTGCCTTTATATATTACTTGGCCTTTTTTCTTTGCAGCTCTTAATATTTTTCTTTATTCTGGATGTTTAGTGGTTTGATTATTATGTGTCAAGTGGACTTTTATTTTGGATCCGGTCCATTTGGTATTCTGTAAGCTTCTTGTATCTTCATAGGCATTTCCTTCTTTAGGTTGGGAAAGTTTTCTTCTATGATTTTGTTGAATATATTTTCTGTGCTTTTGAAAGCTGGTATTCTCCTTCTATTCTTATTATTGTTAGGTATGGTCTTTTCATGGTGTCCCAGATTTCCTGGATGTTTTGCATTATGACTTTGTTGGCTTTAATGTTTCTTTTTGTTGGCTTTAATGTTTTATTTTTTTGACTAGTAAATCTATTTCCTCTATCCTATCTTCAATTCCAGAGATTCTTTCTTCCATCTCTTGCATTCTGTTGGTTATGCTTGCATCTTTAGTTCCTGTTAATTTTCTCAGATTTTTCTATTTCCAGAATTTCCTCAGTTTGTGTCTTCTTTATTGCTTTTACTTCAATTTTCAGGTCTTGAACTGTTTCCTTCACCTGTTTGATTGCTTTTTCTTGATTTGGTTTTCTTGACTATATTTAAGGGATTTATTGATTTCTTCCAATTTTTTGTTTGTTTGTTTTTTCTTTGATTTCTTTAAGGGATTATTTCATTTCCTCTTTAAAGGCCTCTATCATCTTCATAAAATCATTTTTAAGGTTGTTTTCTTCTGCTTCTATGTTGGGATGTTAAGGCCTTGCTGTTGTAATCCACTAGGTTCTGATGGTGCCATATTGCTCTTTATGTTGTTGAATGTATTCTTAAACTGGCTTCTACCCATCTCTTCCTCCAATCGGTGCAAGTGGTGTCTGTATATTAGGAGCTGCTCTTGGTTCCATCAGCATTGGGTGTGTCTGTGTCTCAGGGAGCTTCTGGGGTCTAAGGAGATGGGTGGGTTTGTGGATGGAGTGGGACTTGTAGGTTGCATGGTCCTATGTGGGATGGTGGTGGGCTGGCCTTCCTGCAGTAGTCTTGCCTGCTGGCCTGAAACTCTTGATTCAGTCACAGCTGTTAGAGTCTGTGTCTCAGGGAGCTGCTGAGGTCTAGGAGGATGGGTGGATTTGGAGGACTGAGTGGGGCTTGTAGACTTCAGAGTCTGATGGGGGGTGGTGATGGTTAGGCCTGTCACAGGAGTCCTGCCTCTGGCCTGCAACTGGGGCTGCAATGGGTAGGGGTAGGGGAGCACAGATTATGTCCCTGGGCTTAGGGGGTGGGGTGACCTGCTGGAAAAACAGCCACTCACCTCTTGGTCCAATTGGAGCTGGTGGAGTCTGTGTCTCAGGGAGATGCTGAGGTCTCAGGCAATGGGTGGTTTGGGGGACTGAGTGGGGCTTGTAGACTACAGGTTCCAGTGGGGGTTTGGGGGACTGAGTGGGGCTTGTAGACTACAGGTTCCAGTGGGGGTTTGGGGGACTGAGTGGGGCTTGTAGACTACAGGTTCCAGTGGGGGCTTGGCAGGCCTGTCTGCAGGAGTCTCGCCTGCTGGCCTGCAACTGGGGCTGCCACAGTGGCATTTTCAAGACAGGGCAATTATGTTCATAGCAATGAAAGTCTGTGTTATGTACTGAGTATCAAAAGATAATTTTTCACAATACTCTATCTGCAAACAGATGCTAAATGGTTCAACAAATGCTCTATTATCAACTCTCTATGCACCCAAATGCCCTGAATATAGAAAAAAAAAGTGGTTTCACATGTGTGATTTGACTCAACTCTGATTCTCCCTCTAAAACTGAAAGACTTGACTTTGATGACTTGCACTCAGTAGATAAAATGCTTCTAATGTTTTATGGCCAGCCTTGCCCTGGAACCTCCCTGCTGAAATGAGGGGTAGGTGCCCTGAGGACACCTGGGCAAGTGTTTATTTTTCCTCACAGTTCAACCCTTACATTTCTCTGTGTCCTAGGGATAGAGTACAAGAACAGCCAGAGTCAGGATTTTTTGTCTTACTCAAGAAGAGAGAACACTGTTGTGTGTTGGATGCAGAAAATAAAAAAAAAATCAGTTTTTGTGTGTATTCTTATCAGGCTAACCATTCTAGAGACTGACTAGAAACACAATTAAGTTTCAACAGCAATTTTGATATGTATGTTTGAACTAAGTTTTAATATAAATTATAGATTGTATTTTTATCAAAATTTTTATATTAACATTTCAGGGAAATCCTGGTTATAACAATATAAAAGGCTTTAGAGAAGAATTGAATTTGAAGTCAAGAGTAAAAATTGAATTGTGTTTTTTTAGTATTAAATTAGCTTGTTGTCAGCAATTATTTCTTAAAATGTCTTCTAGGACAGATTATTACTTTGCCATAGACAACTGCAGGCAGATACAAAGTAAACATACTGAAAGCAAAGTGAAAGTGAGCAAAGTAGAATATAGATTCATCTTGAGGTCCGCTTTGCTGTTGTTTTGACATTTGACCCAGTTTACTTGGAAAGGTGAGCCAGGTTAACCTTTCAGGATGAAAAATAAGGTATTTTCCTACTGTCTCATCAATGGCCTAATGAATTCTTGCCAACAGAAATAATACAAAATCTTCATTGGCTGAAATAATCAATTACTGCACACCGCCACTCTGCAAACATGGCACTCTGATTATTCTTTATCTTGGTGTAAAGCGATGGGCTGTCAAGTTTCTCATCTCCAGAGTGCAGTGAAAAACAGGTGGAGTGTCTTGAGTAGGGAAGGGGCCAGTGTGAACAGAGCCTCCTCCATGAGCTCATGCCTTGGGCATTACTGCTGGTAAAAGAAACTCTATGGCATCATTACTCTGTTTGTGGAAGGCTTTTTCATTTTAGTAAGGTTCCACTCTTACAGGAGCAGTACAAAGACATTGCAGAGATTCCCATCAGGTATCACACTGGAGTGACTTCCCATTGTTAACTCAGTGTCATGGGCTGAATTTATCATACAGCATGCATCAATCTGACTTATTATTATGAAATAAAGTAAACATTTCACACATGTTAGATTTTACACACAGCCCCTTTTCTTTTTACAGGTGAAAGTATCAATGCAGACTTCACTGCCAAAACTGTGTGCTTGAGTTTGCCTCATCTGTGAAAATCACAGAAGTGAGCACATCCAGAGAGCAGTGGATGAGCCTCTCCATGGGAAAGCCACTTTGCAATGACAGTATTTCCCCTGAGAGGTGAGAATGCAATGTCCTCTCTGTTGGCTTCTTGGGATTCCACCCAGAATTCTCCATGAAACATTCTCCTCATGTCCTTGTCCATGCTGTGAAGTACTCCACCACCAAGTTAAAGTCAGCCCACTGTGAGTGGTATTTTAAACTACCCAAATTTGTGCTGGGACATCCTCATCTCCTCCACGATTCTCAGGCTTTTCTGGGTTTTTTTGTGTACAAATAGTACATTGTAGGGTTTTTCAGCTTTTGTGATTATATGGTCAATTCTTTTAATAGCATACAATGCCCATTATGAAAACTAATTACATGTGCTCATGTTTATATGTTTGTGTGTGATGTGTATGTTTGTGAAAGAGCATGTATCTGTCTCTAAGAGTGTGTGTTCATGTGTATATGAATGTGTATATTAATGTGTGATTTTGCATGTGCTTATGTGTGCCTATAAGAGTGTGTGTGTTCATGTGCATGAATGCATATGTACATTTTGGCAAGCATGTGTGTTCATGTTTGTGTATTCATATGTGTGTGTGTGCCCATAAGCATATTTGTGTCCCTTTGTGTGCTTGTGTGTATGTGTGTGCTTGTATGTGTGTGTATTCTCTATCTTTATATGTGTGTGTATATGAACTGTGTATGTATACACTTATGTGTGCTGATAAGTATATATGTACGTACATATATGTGTGTGTTTCTCAGTAAATTTTGATTGAAATACCACTATACAGACAAACTACTGAGTTTCCGGCTTTTTTAGAGTGGCCTTGCACTTGCAGTCTTGGTAGATTCACTTTTTTAATTAATTTTAATTAATCCCTGGAGGATTTTTATCCTGTTGGGAGTACTTTCTTCATAGACAACAATATTTGAGTTTCATGGTTTTTTTCCTCCATCTATATATTGTTGTGTCTTTTATTGTCTTGTTGTCCTGCGTTTGTATTTCAGCACTAACTGACCAAGAGGCAGTGGCAAGGGAGGACAATTTTCCTTGTTCACCCTGAAGCATGTGGTTGATCATAGGCTTTTATAAACCAATTTATTTTTTTGAGGAATTTTAGAGTTTTATTTGGAGTACATGTTGCATTTTATCAAGTACCTTTCTGTATCAGTTCATATGACCATCTGTCATTTTCCTGGATGGCTTACGGTCCTGGTTCAGCCTTTGCCCCTGTCATGGCCTTGTGCTCCAGAAAGAACTGCTTATGTTTTTCTCTTTCCTCTTCTAGAATCCCAGAGGATCTTTCAGATTCTCACTGTGAGAACCATCCAGGATGGCTGAGCTTGAAAGGCTGAGGTCAGCAATAAAGTAGCAATTCCAGAAAGGCCTCCCACAGGTTTTTTGTTCACAGTAGTTTCTACTGCAGGTAAGCAGATTGGAGTTGTATG
Organism: Peromyscus maniculatus bairdii; assembly: GCF_049852395.1. Lineage (NCBI taxonomy): Eukaryota > Metazoa > Chordata > Mammalia > Rodentia > Cricetidae > Peromyscus > Peromyscus maniculatus. The sequence goes on along the minus strand of NC_134852.1, from coordinate 57,919,243 downwards.
TCTGTGCCTGGAACAGTCTCTGCATTGAGAAGTGAGTCACTGCATAAATACAAGTCCCATGATGTGTCTAAGAAAATCACAGGTTTTCATTTCAGAGGATTTTCTGATTACTAACAAGAAGCTGATTCTAAGCTTCTCACAACTTTCAGATGAAGCAGGTCTTCCCGTGTGAGGTCCTATACATTGTGTAGCCATATTGACACTAAAATGCCTTCATATTGTGGGTTCTTTAGGAGAACATGTTGTTGTCAGAAATAAAATAGGAGATACACCTTTCACATGGAAACATGAAAATGATTGGGTTTTTAAAACATACCTATGGCTGAGGTTGAAAACATACAATTTATTTAATATCTCTTGTGATAAATATATAAATTTAAAAACCAAGTTATCAACAACAGATACTTCCAGAACACTAACCCCACTACCAAATAAGCTCAAAACAAAATGCCTTTCACTTTCATTTTTATCAGTCAAAAATACTGTATAGTAAAATGTGGGGGCTCACAAAGATCCATAGTGGCCTTATTCCATCTTGATTCAAGGTCAGAGAGTCTGAGCTTGTTTTGTCCAGCAAGGCTGCATAATAGGATGTTTTGGCCTAAGGCGTGGTTACCAGATGTCTTATACTTCAAGGCTTAATTACAGGATGTTTTGCTGTAAGGCATGGCTACTAGATGGTTTGAGAATTAAGGAAGTGTTTATATTTTTCTGTACTTTGTAGCTTGAACCATGGTGTCCTTTAGAGGGGAAGGTCTTTTGCTGGTCCCTTGCTGGTGTATAAAAAGCCCTTGAGGAATAAACTCAGGGCGACTGTGGTATTTACCCAGAGTCCTTCCATGATTACTTTTTAGCCACTTCTCAAAGTACCTGGACCAAGACACATAGCATTGTCCTCCTCAATGGGGAAGGACTGTGCTGAAGCTAATGTCCACAGCGCCCATGGAATCTGGTGTTCTTTCTTATTGGTATTCTGTGTCAATTCCTGTCTTAAGAATCCTGCATGGTCATTGGCTTGTCCCTGTGTGTTGGCATTTTCCAGCTGTGGCTGCTCTCTCTGCACACTATAGACAGGTGGAAGAGGAAGTGTTGGGAGTCAGTCCTCTAGAAGGTAGCCTTCCTGCATATCCAGTGTTGTCTTATGGATTGGTAACTACAACACACTAGTTAATTTACTTTACCATAAAATGTTACTGCACATTCACACATTTCTCTCACTCAGTGCTTTTTTAAAAAAATGACTACATTGTAGCTGGAGTTCTCTCCAGTCCTGCCTGGCCCACGGTCAGGACAAATCTCTCTCACCCTCTAGTCCCGCAGCCACTCAGACCCAACTGAGTAAACACAGAGAGACTTATATTGCTTACAAACTTTATGGCCGTGGCAGGCTTCTTGTTATCTAGTTCTTTTATCTTAAATTAACCCATTTCTATAAATCTATAAGGCGCCACATAGTTTGTGGCTTACTGGTATCTTTATATGTTGTTTGTCATGGCGGCGACTGGCAGCATCTCCTGACTCAGTCTTTTTGTTCCCAGAATTCTCCTCTCTCCTTGTCCCACCTATATTTCCTGCCTGGCTACTGGCCAATCAGCACTTTATTTATACAGAGTGATATCCACAGCACTTCCCCTTTTCTTTTTTTTTTTCAAAAAGGAAGGTTTTAACTTTCACATAGTAAAATTACATATAACAAAACAATTATCAAGCAAGAATTACAGTTAACAATATTAAAGAAGATATCCTATCTATCCTATATATGTGAGTTTAAGGTTTTATATCTAACTTATCTTTTATCATAACTGAGGAAATTATAACTATCTAATCTTTAACTACATCAAACCCAGAAGGATATACTATTACCTGAGAAATAGGAGATGGACACAAGAAAATTTTAGGATTATGGAGTAGTCCATGAGGCTGTATTGTTTGAGCCAGTTGCCTTGAAACCATTTTGGATGTTGGATCATCTGGGCCATGGTATCATCAGAGACCTTTCAGGGGGTCTTGGTTGATCAGACCTCATGTATCTTAATCTGGAACAAATCCATAGCCTGTTACTTTCTGTGGAAACAAAAGCAGAGCCTCCTTTCCAAAGCAACATATCCTTACATCTAAATTTTGAAGTCAAGGTACCTTTAAAATATACATAGTGGCTTTAGTGGCTTAATTTAACAGTTTTTACAATCAATTTTTTTTTTTGCAGTTAAGAATCCCAAAGACAACACAATCCAGTTTCTTTGTGTGATATCCATCTTTATGTGGCTTATTTTTATATTAATTTTACTGTTTCTTTAAAGAATTTATTTTTAAAACTATGTATTTTTTATATAAATGTACATATCACCTTTTTTTGTTTCTTTTAAGCCTACATATATATTTACACACATTGTAAACTATTCCATCTGAATCTGTCTTATTGTGAACCTATTGTTTTAAACTGCAGCATTCTAGGACTGAAATGGTGCTGTGGCTGCTGACTCCACCCACCTCAGCTTCCCAACATGGCAGTGGTACATTTACCACCAGCTCTGGGAGCCATCAGTTCTTAGAAACAGTGGGACTATGCTTTTATCAAAGCAGCGTGTAGCCCAGAAACCTCTTTTTTTTTAAACTAGTAAAAACTATATCCAACACACAGCATAGTGCACAGCTTGGAGTCACCTCTGTGTAACACAGCATAGGTCAAGCCCGAATGCCATGAACGCAACATAGAGTAGCTTAAACCTGCAGGCTACTGCTAATTGAGAGAGACAACTAGGAAGCTGTTTTTAGCTTTGTTTTAGACTCTTTTTTTTTTTTTAGGTTTTAGGTAGAAACACTTGCCCCACATTGGGCGCCATTTGTAGCTAGAGTTCTCTCCAGGCCTGCCTGGTCCACGGTCAGGACAAATCTCTCTCACCCTCTAGTCCCGCAGCCACTCAGACCCAACTGAGTAAACACAGAGAGACTTATATTGCTTACAAACTTTATGGCCGTGGCAGGCTTCTTGTTATCTAGTTCTTTTATCTTAAATTAACCCATTTCTATAAATCTATAAGTTGCCACATGGTTTGTGGCTTACTGGTATCTTTACATGTTGCTTGTCATGACAGCGGCTGGCAGCATCTCCTGACTCAGTCTTTTTGTTCTCAGAATTCTCTTCTCTGCTTGTCCCACCTATTCTTTCTAGCTGGCTACTGGCCAATCAGCATTTTATTTATACAAAGTGATATCCACAGCACTACATTTTTATTTACTTCATTTATTTTGTGTGTTCATATGAGTGCATATGCCATAGTGCAGATGGGGAGGTCAGAGTATCAGGAGTCTGTTCTCTCCTTTAAACATATGGAATATGTGGATGAAGGTCCATTTGTCAGGCTTGGTGGCAGACACCTTTATCTGCTGAGTGGTCTCACCACCTTCACTCCGCGACTTCATCTATTTATTTTTTTTACAAACATAAAACCTGGTTGTCAACTTGTATATTTAGACTGCTTATTGTTTTCATTTTTTATTCTTCTTCAACTCAATTAAACAGCTTCCTTACACTACACCAGAGTGGACTTCCTGCTATCCAAAACACAATTACTGTTAGGCACTCTGGATCTGTTAAGTTGTGTGAATAATTAGACTCTGAATTTTCAGTGCAGTAGCACAAAGCAGCCCATGCTTTGCTCCTTCAAAGGTGATTCTGGATCAAGAGGTGTAGGCCTCCTGGAGCAATCTATCCCACTCAGGTGGCTGCTAATTTTGCAGTGAATTAGAAGGTCAGTTACACAGTCTGTTACAATTCATGAAGCCCCACAGCTGTGTCACACTTTGTTTGAATGTCCCTTAGGTTCATATATTTGCACACTTAGTCCCCAGTGATGGATTGTTTGAGAAGGGTTAGGAGGTATGGCCTTGTTAGAGTATATGGTGCCTATTGGAGGAGGTATGTCACTGGGGTGGGCTTTTAGGTTTATAATGCCCATTCAAGTCTCTCTCTCTCTCTCTCTCTCTCTCTCTCTCTCTCTCTCTCTCTCTCTCTCCCTCCCTCCCTCCCTCCATCCTGCCTCCCTCACTCCCTCTTGTAGATCAGGATGAAAAGCTCTCAGCTATACTGTAGAGCTATGATATGATGTCTGCTCTTGACATGATGATCATAGACTGACTCTAAAATTGTAATTAAGCCCCCAATTTAATCTCTTGTCAGAAAAGTAGCCTTGGTCGTGGTGGCTCTTCACATCAGTAAAACAGTGTCTAAGACACTCACCAAGGCTGCCATCTGTGCATATAAATACATTGTTATCTGCTGAAATGTGAAAATCATGTGTCAATGATAAATGACTTTATTAATGACCACTTGTAAGAAACACATGACTGAAGTAAGGGTCTGGGAGGAGAAATTGTCATGTCTGGTCTGTGTGCTTTCAGTTGCCCAGATTGCAGCCATGTGGGGCTGCTCTAGTCTTCCTGCATGTGTCCACTCTGTCCCTTGCTACACATGGCTTCTGGGATTCCAATTTGTTTTAATCTGCTTTATGTCACCATTCTGCCTTTCAGCCAATTAGCACCAGATAGTCTTGAGGTTACCATGGAGCTTACTGACAAAATTTGCCTCCATGCTGAGCAACTCTGATGCTGTACATACATGATTTTTTTTTAACTGTGAAACCTAACAACCTGCACTATCATCCCTTTATCCAGATCCTACTCCTGTTATGTTCCTGACTTGAAGATGTCAGGTAGGAAAAGAAACTTTAATGTTTATTTAATTGGGCAGCTCACTAAATTGGGAAGCATCAAAACAATGTGGGATAAAGGGAAAAGTGCTGAACAAGAGGCTGCTGCCCTATCGTGGTCTCAGCTCTGACATTTCCTAGGGTTGAGATTTGGACAGAGTATTTCCTCATCCTCTCACTAAATGTTCCTTCAACTTCCTTGGTGAGATAACCGGCTGTCAGGGCTCAGGGCTCTCTGAGGTATTGGGTCTTTAGGAGCATGATAAAGAGAAGGAAACCAAGAGTTTCTGGGACTGTTTCAGCTGAAGCAGAGAGAGAGAGCCGGTAGGTATATAGTCAGGAGAACGGAGGGCCAAGATACTTCCCTCAACACAATATAATAATACTTCACATTTCGTACCTGTCAACATTAGTGGTGAGATATGAGAGAATTCAAGAATATATCTGGCAATGTTCAATCAGCAGCTGAGATTGGCCTACATTTTCTAGCTGGGCAGATGTCCCTTCCTCCTCTCTGGCTTCAGAGTGTACTGAGTAGGTACATTACCTTCCTGTTACACAGAGGACACACAGCTCTGGTTTAGAGATGAGCTCAGTTACCACAGTTTGCATTTCCCAGGTTGTCCAACTCCTAGAACATGGTTTCTTTTTGTTTTCCATTGTTGGTATTCTGCAAGGTGAAGGCAGACTCCCGAGATCATAGTAAATATCCCTCTCATTTCCTCTCCTTTCCAAAGACAAATCACTCTTACCAGGGCACTCATGTGTTCTCACAGATATCAGGTTGTTACACTCAGTTTTTTTATCACATCCTCCACTCAAGAAGACTTTCTGACATAATTGTGAGTCTTTCCTGGTTCTTGTACTGATGTGAGTGTTGAAACAGGTTAGCAGCTTTTCTGGGTGCAGCATCTCACTAGATTCCACAGCATAGCTCCCCTAACTCTGAACACCCCGAGTGTCTCCTGTCATTATTTAATGCTTTCTGAGATGATGTTCCACTCTGCTGGGAAACAGTACACTAAGGTGCTGTATGTGCAATGATCTGTATAGGTATTGAGAGTGGAAGAAAAATACCACTGTATTTATTTCCTGTTTTGAAGTTCAGGATGATGGCCTATTTTCTCAAGGTTCAGTAGGTCCACTACCTCTATCTGCTGCCTCCTGAGTGCTGGGATGACAAACATGCACTGTGTCAGCTTAGCTATATTTCTTGATAGCTGATGTTTTCTGAATGTACCAGTTGATAGGAGAGTGAGGACTTTTCTTTCTCTAGGCACCGGGACAAAAAGGGATATGGGATTTCAGTGTGTGCCTCTTCTCACTCCAGGAACTTCTGAAACCCTTCATGGAGAGGCCAAATTTCCTCAGGACCTCAACTAGTTATTTGGAACTTTTCTGTACATCTTAGTCACTCTGCTCTACTTCTTTAAACTCCTTGTGGTGAAACTCGGAAAGGCCCCATAATATCGAAACTCTACTGCCCCTGGAAAAAGGTTCAAAATCCTCAAGGTGGGTCTTCATTGTCTATGTAGCTGACCTAAAATCTCCAGTGCAGCAGGGAGATATTTAGAGAAAAGCTATAAATCATGACCCTGGGTAGGATGGGAGCTGATGCTGCCTCAGCATAGCAGTACAGAGTAGAGGGATGGCAGGAAATGGGGTTCAAGTCATGCATGAGATACTGCTGCCTTTCGTCATTTATTTTCTTTCCCTCTTTTCTGACATTTAGAACTGTTTTAACTCTTCATTTAGGGGTTTTGTACTGCAGACTGTAAATAAGGTTTTCAAAAGGGCTGAGACTCTGAAGAGCAAACTCCTAAAGCAGTACACCAGGGAGTATGAGGGCTACCTGGCAGATAAGATCAGTATGCGAGCACAGACAGCGTCTTGTATGTCACTTAGTCAGCCTATGTCCTGGGACTGTGTTGTGTTGTTGTTTCAGTGAGTCTATGATCCAATGGATAGGCTCCACACTCAGTTGAACACACATGCACTTTATCCAGGCAAGCCAACACACACACACACACACACACACACACACACACACACACACACACACACAGAGTGCAGTAGGGCACTGAGAATATTGAGACTTCGTTGTTACTGAAGATAGCTATACAGAAACTGACTAAGGTGGTGGTGGCTGTTCTCCATAGACCTGGTGCTCCATGGGCCCTATGCTGAGATGTCAGACCTAAACAGACATGCACTTTGAAAACCTTTTTGCTGGTAAGGCTTTTCCTTCTGGGATTTGAAGATGTAGCCTAAATCTGTTTCTCCTTCTGTAGAAGAAAAGAAGAGAGGAAGAGGCAAAAAACAAGGCATTCTGGGAGGATAGAAGAAATCTCAGACAAAACTCCCCAGCCTTGCCCAAATTCATCTCTCTTCAACATAGACTTGTGCGTTGTGGAGAGGTGAACCCCAGGCTGACATCAACATGTACAAAGGCTGAAGAACCTTCAGGAGGAAGCACACCTGTTCAACAACCAGTGGTGTGTGGCCCACAGGAAGCCATTGAGGAGATAACACCCATCACTTCAGCAGACACTCACTGTGGAGAGACTAAAATGATGAGAAGCCCAGGTGAGTCACCACAGGTCCATGACTTGGAAATGACTTGTGTATAAGTGTTTCCCTGCATCTGGGTCAGCCACACAAAACAGACTGCAGCTCTCCAGTAAAGTAAGGCGGTGCTGGTGCACAGGTGTCTGAGGTCTAGAGCACTGAGCGACAGAGAATGTTCCTTCCCCTTGTCCACGTCCTCGGCCGTTTGCTTCCACGGATCCACTTTGCTGCGGTAACAGAACCTCCTGTGATGAGTGTTGTCTCGTTTCTTCCTGCCATCTGACTGTCTTGTCAAAATAACCTTTAACTTAGTTTACCCAGACAAGTTTCCTCAAAACTTGTTTGAATTCAGATCCTCATCTTTTCTGAGCTCTGTAGAGATTTGAAGAATCACATTAAGAAAATACTGAATCATCTTCCATCATAAGGAATGTGCTGTGCATTGTTACTTTATGAAAGTCGGACTCTCAGATAATCTTGTGACATAATGGAGAGATGTGAGGGCAACAGAATTTTGGGTGCATGAGATTATATTTTCAGCATTTGGTAGACTTTCACAGGAAATCCTCAATTAGGGCCATGGAGACGATGACTCTGTGGGTGAAGCGCTAGCAGTGACAGGGTCAGAACCTGAGATGGAATCTCCAGAAAGCACGTGACAATGGGGTGTGTTGGCCACCTCTACATTCAAGGTTCTCTTCAGGTGAGGTGGGACAGGGAGACAGGAGAAGACCTGGTTTTTCACAGCACAGCTAGCTGGGCAGACAGAGAAGCACAAATGAGATTCTGTTGGACCAAAGGGGGTCAGGGAAGATCAGCACTCCAGGCAGTTAGGTCACATCTGCAGATGTGCTGAAGCACCTGTGCATCCTTGCTCACACATCAGCGTGCACATTCTGAAAAACAAATACAGATCATGGACACATGCAAACACACTCACAGTTCATAATAAAGGATCTTAAAAGGGAAATTCACAAATATTGTAGAAAAGAAGTTCTTAAATATTTTAGCTAATATGTTTTATTTTGTTTTTTTCCCCATATATAACATCTGCCTTTAGAGCCTGAATAAGCCTGACTTTAGATCCTGCTGCCTCAGCAAGCAAATGCTGGAATTCCAAGTGTACATCACCAGGGCTGGGTTTTCAAAAGTTTATAAAATATTGGTTGATTCTTGTCTTATCTTGCATAATTCAAAATCTCTTCTTGAATGAGGAGGAGCCTGAAACCAAATTGCAATGCTCTGTCTTAATTAGGCACAGGTTAGAGAGTTGTCCTTTCCCAGCCATGAGCCTGTGCAGTCAACAATCCACACATCTGTGTAATATAATAAAGAAACATGAGTAAGATGTTTAGTTCTTATGGGACTGGGAGAAATAATCAGGAAAGGGATGACTGGTCCCAGCTAAGTTGAGCAACTGTCCCTGTGGCTTTGCTGGGCTTAGTGCATCATCTTCACTCATGGTTGTAGTCTTGAGCTGAAATTCTCTAGGGTGATGTACACAAGGATTGTCCTGATGTTCCATGGTCTCAAGGTTCTCCCCCTTGCCTCCAACATGCCCTGTTTGAGACAGTGAGTGTTGTTCTGATCTTGAGACAAGTGTCTGTGTATGTTTCCATAAAACTGCAACCTTTGATGGTATTTCTCATGTCCTCACAGCTCTTGGGAAAAATCGTCTACATGGCTGAGCATGCCCACAAATAGGCATTCTTCAAGGTGGAAGTTCTGGAAGTTTGATTCAGTCATTGTCTGAAATGCACAGACCATGGCAGATACTTTTTGAGACTCAATCTCAAGACCCATGAGGACCCAGGGAAACGGAAGTCCAGACCTGAGATTCTAGAGACCAGCAGACCTGGAGATATGAACAAGAAATAAAGATGTGTCTGTCCCCAGAGAGACAGCAGAAGTTTACATTTTCTCTGTCTGTTTGTCCTATTTAGCTTCCTTATGCCTTCATGTTACCCACCAGAGTTGAGAGGGCACTTTCCCACTGAGTCTGTGAACCCACACAGAAATTTCTTTACAACTAGCTCAGTCATAACCAGAAATACGTTGTTCCATCCACTCAAGCTGACAGTAAAGTCCATGCTCACAGCTACCACTCAGCTGTGGCCAGAGCTTAGAGAAGAAACTCCCTGCCTGCTTTGTAGTTCCATCATGGGGAGAAGGGATGCTGGAGAGAATACCAATGACTGTGTTATTCCTCCATGCTGCCAAGCTGAGTTCTGTTCAGGGACACCAGGCTCTGTAACCTCAGACTTCTTTCTCTTTTCCATTGCAGTTCTGAACTCCAAAGGCCTCCACCCTGCGGTCTTTCTTCAGGATTTATGGGATCAGTTCTTCCATTCTGCAAGGAAGAACACCAAGAAAGGACTAGAAACATGCGGTGTCTTATGTGGTACCCTGGTAAAGATATGAAAACTCCTTCTTGATCTCAGACTGTTTCTTCCCCCTTGGCTTCCCATGACTCCCAGAAAACATATCCAGGGGCTGTGTCCATACATATCACTCCACAGAAGGAACCATGGATGACAAGGCCTGGCCAACTTGAATTTGATGATTTTGCAATTGGTTGCTTTTCAGAATCCCTTGAATTGAATAATTTGCTTCAATGCTATAATTAGAAATTTTCGCTCTAGTGGTGGCTAATGCCTGTAACCCCAGTTATTGTCAAACTAAGGCTGGAGGCTTCTTGAAAGTTCATACCTGGCTCACATACAGAGTGAGACATTGAAGTAAAAGCAGGCAGGCTGTCAGGCAGAATGTCAGGTATGAGACATGGAGACAGGCATATTGACTAATTCTTAGTGGAGGAGGATTCAATTTCTTTTGTAGCCTGGTCTGACCACCTACTCGGTGGTAAGCCTTGGAATATAAATTAAACACCTCAAGATCCCCACACAGACCTACTGGCTGCTGCAGGGAAGACCCTAGTCCCAGAATGTTCTAAGAGGGACATGTCAGGTTCATCTTATCCTCTGTGCCTTCATACAGTACCCAGCAAAGCACTGGAGCAGTGTTTCAGTTGGAGAAACACTGAGGTGAGGGAGAAGGATGAGAGTCATTCACTGGGGTGGGGGTTTCACTTACTTGTGTTATAAGAGAGTGGGATTGACAGTGCCAAGGAATTGTAACAAGTTGTTTTCTCTTGTCAGGTAAAGGAAGAATATCATGTCACTCATATTATAATCCCTGTGCAGAATGGAGGCCCTGATTATTGCTATGCTGAGAACAAGGAGGAACTCTTCTTTATCCAAGAAGAGCTGGGGCTTCTCACCTTAGGTTTTTTTCATGTAAGCAAACTGATTTCCCTGATAGCAGTATCCTCTTTGTCTCTTAGAAACACACAGCCGAGATCTTTCTCTGCGCAGAGTCAATCCATTCTAGGTTGTCTGTCTCTGAGCACATGCAGTCACTTGTGTTCTAGCCTTGAGTCAAAGGCACATTTCCTGGTGCTTTAAACACACTTTTCTTATTTTTATCTCTTATTCAAAGTTCCAATAGCTTGTGTGTGGATGGAGAATGGTAGCTTCCCTAGGATGTCTGAGAACATGGAGTAGAGACTATGTCCTGAAAAGTTGGATGACTGCAAGTATTTTAACCAAGTCGAGAATTCCTTCTAATGATTGCATTTTTTCTTTAGGAAGAAGCACTTGCGTTGTGCACACCCAAAGAGCTTTATGCAAGGTTTTCAAGTGGTTGGACATGCTGTGCAGACCTGTGGTCATCTTCAAGGAAACAGTTCCTTCCCTAGTGATTCTTTCATTGTCAGGGCCTCAAACTCACAGAACACTTCTCTTAATGGGTCAGGTGTAGGCCACAATCAGGCAGTTATATCTAGGTTTTGAGAGATCACAAGTACTTTTGTATTCAAAGCTGGGGAAGTGCTGATGTGTGAGATAGTCTCCTGTGTCTCATGCTTCAGTTGCATAAATTTTTACTGCTTTGCTAACAATAATATACCATGACAGATGGAAATTTGGCCCATTGTGCCTAGACACAAATGGGAGATCACACAGAAAATGAGCACCAATTCCGATGAGGCAGAATATATTCTCTTTTTTCAGGAGATAAATACAGGACTATAGGTGTCAGAGGAAGAGGGGTCCCACTTATGGTGACTTATGATGACTTGTAAAGACGCCCAAACAGAATTCCATGGGGAAGCGGTCTTGCATCAGTGAGCAGTCCTGTTGTCTGGAATTTGTGTTAGTATCAGAAAAGGATGCTAGATTATGGCCAGGAAGAACAGTGATACTTTTTAGTAATGGAACAACTTTTTATGTTATTTTGTGGAGAACAATGATGTGACAAAAGCCAGACCCCAGAATGTAAAATGAAGGAGTTATAAGTCTGGTTGCATTAGGGAGGTAAGTTAATGATTGTAAGCTGCTAACTTCCAAAGGTGATGAGAGGGTGACTGCTATGTGTACAAGAATGTAGAATTTCAAAGATCTAGGGGCCAAGGAATAGAGGTTGTCCAGTCTGTGACAGGTTAGGCTTGGAGTTGGGCTCATGGGGGATGGCAGTGATTCTCTCACAAGCATGAGTAGGGCATCTAGAGGAAGATAGACTTTGGGGTTCAGTCATACCTTGGGGAATTTAAGGCACTTGTGAGATATCACATCTATGGAGCCTTTGCTGGCAGTTGGAAGGAGGTTTTGGGAAGCCAATGGAAGGCAGGAAAGGAACCTGCATGGCTTCTGAATGGAGCCGGCCCAGAAAACCTGGTAAATAAGGAGTGTTGAGAGCAAGAGAAGTGATTGGCTGACAGCTGAGGAGGAGATCTAATGAGGAGAGCAGGAACCCAGTGGGGGATGACAGAGACACAAGGCTGCAGGAGAAATGGTTATGGGGTTCACAGAAGACACACAGCAGGGACAGTGGGGGAATGAGTTCAGCATGTGACCCAGGGACAGACTCCAGCAGAAGAGGATCCAGATCTCATGCTGGAGCTGGAGCTCTTTGAGGATGTTGGCTAATGACTTTTAGGCCTTGGTGGGCAGAGACCACAAGGTTTAAAGAAGCCATGGAAAGCTCGGTGTACTGGCAGTTCTGGAAGCCTAGCATTCAGGGAGGTGGGCCTGCTGGATGGTGACTTTAGCACCATCCTGTGCTACACAGGAAGACTGTGGCTTGAAAGCAAAGTCATCTGATGAATTTACTGCTATTGTGGAGTTTGTCAGACTGTCATATTGAGGATCACATCTATCTAGGCCAAGATTCTAGGGGAAAGGGAGAGAGATGAGGCCGCTCTTTGCAGAACTGGGTTAACAGAGTCCTGATGTGTACAGGAACTGGGAAATGGTTTCATCATGGTTTTGTCTAGTTGTTTTTGTTTTTGTTATTTTAGCCTTTTCTTTGTCTTCCTTTAGTTTTACAAATGTTTGATATTTTAAAATATAGCTTACTTGTAGTATACATACATAAACAGTATAGTTTAAAGATTCCTTGAGGAAACATGAACTTGACAGGAACCTGGTCCAACTTTCCAATTTCCTTCCTCTGTGACTGATCCTCCTCTTGCCTTAACCATGTCTTTCTCAATTTCTTTAGAGTTCATCTCCTAAGTGTGTCCTCCTCCAAACTAACAGTATTTCAGGCCTGCTTGTGTCTCAAAATGCAATATATTTGACTTTTACATCTGGCTTGATTTCAGGAATCATGGTGGGGACCAGTTGTTGAAGTTCCTTGTACTTGCCTTCCTTGGTGGATCAGGCATGGGGCTCACTGGGAATTCTTGGCTTCTTTTGTCTTCTCAGACCCATCCAACCCAGACAGGCTTCTTGTCAAGTGTGGATTTGTACACAGTTTTTGCTGTCAAAAGATGCTGCCAGAATCAACTGCAGTGGTGTGTGTACCCAAATATAAACAGTGAGTATGTAGGAGTCAGGTCTGGAAGGTACAAGAGCAAAATGCTCCATGGCTCAGAACACTGTAAAAATGAAGTAATATTCAGAGTGTCTTAAGTGATTGCTATGAAAGCCTCCCTTTAAGGTGCACTTTCTAATTAACACCAGCTGCTCTTAAAAGACATGCTGACACCACTGCTGGGTTCCTAAGACAAATTCTTAAAAATTGAGCTAAAGAGCCAGAATTCGAAGTAATTCCACACCAGACACTGCATACGAGTGTCATCTCTTTTCATTCACAATGGCATGTTACTCTGAATTCATCAGCAGAGCTGGTGTTTTGAAATCAATGAATCATCCTGTTTTCTTTTGTAATTTTTACGCACTGATTATTATCTCATAGAGACTGGTGGACACTGGTTTTAGCACACTCCCAACTTGTTCCTCCCAATGATTGATCTGAACAGACCTATTTTTTTTTTACTTAATTCTTCTTCCTAATTTTTACTATTGCTAAGCTCCTTTACCTCATTAGGTCATCCTACAAGAAAGGGATCCAGAGAGAATGAGTTAAAAACAGAGGGATCGACACATGCCATGACAAGAAGAAGGAGAAGGAGGATGAGGTACAGGAGGAGGGAGGAAGAGAGAGGGGGATGATTAGGACTGACAAAGAAGACAAGGTCTAACAGGACAATGACAGTGATGACTAGGAATAGGAGGAGGAGTTCCACATGGTCTATGAGGGAGGAAGAGCTGTGCAGAGAAGAGGAGAGACAGGAGGAGAGAAGGGGAGAAGGGTAGAGAGGCAAAAAGAGAAAGGAGCGAGATTATAGAAAGGAGAGGAAGAAGAGGAGGAAAAGAAAGGGAAAGAAGGGAGGCAAGATGAGAAAAAGATGGAGAGGAGAGAGAGGAAGGAGACTGGGAGGGATATCTGCTTGACTGTGATTTTACTTTTTCTCATTTCAGAGTTGCAATTTTCACACTGACACCTTTTGGATTAAAAGAAATATCATTCTGCCCCCAGAGACGATTCCATTCCCATAAACAGGACTCAGCTCTTTTCTATGTACCTATCTATGTACAAGAAATCAAGGCCATGTTCCCAGCCATGACATAGAGCTGATAAGGTTTAGCATCCTTGCTGACCCTCATGGAAGTTCATCCTCTTCACTCACCTTCCTAGAAATCCATAATAACCATGTATGTAGGAAGCAGTGGGCAATGGAAATAAGTTTCTATTTGCAATCTGACCATTTCCAGTCTTTGAGGGTGCTGACCATCCTGACCATTTTTTTCTGGTAACTGGGGATACTAATACTATGTACTTTACAGGCTGTTGAGAGGATAAAGGAAGAAGGATTAGGGTGGGCTCAGGGGCAGAATGTGTCCTCAGCATGCTTGATACCCTGGATTTCATCCCCAGTAACAGGAGGGAAAGAACCCACAAAGTATGGAATCCATTAGCTTATGCAAAAACTTATTACTTGTTAATTTGTTCTTCATCAGTGTCAGTTACTAGGTTTCAATCGGTGATCTGAATGACAAGGAAAAAGTCATGTAAGATAGGTAGATTAAGCACATTTCATTCTGGAGTCTTGCCTAGAAAGTAGAGTTCTCATCTGCCTAGGGAGGTGGTTTCTTCTCCCAGGTTGTGTCTGTGATAACACACTTAGTGTGATCAGGCCTCAGGGCATCAGATTAGCCTTAGAACAATGAGATTCTGGTACTTTACTTTACATTAGCCTGGACTTTGCAATCCACTTTGATTCAGAAGAAATGCAGGAACATAGTGAAAGGACCAGAACCCAGTCCTATAAAATATATGAGTGAGGGATGCAGCCACAGAGATTGAAGGAAAGCTGAGATCTTGGGATCAGATTGCTAATTCCAAGTGGTAGAACTCTGTGTATGTGTTTTATCTGTATCATTATAAATGCATATGTATATTTGCATATACTTTGTATCTTACTGATTCTAATAGTAAAATAAAACCTAATGAAACTCAACATTTTTTATGAAACATATGCGTAATTCATTATTTTTGTTTACATTTGTAACTTCATTGTGTAGTCTTTTAAAAATAGACCCTGCTTTGATTTTAATTCTGTGTCCCTGTGAGTTTCATATGTGAGTTCAGTGCTTGTGTGGTTAGAAGTTGTCAGATGCCTTAGATCTGGAGTCAAGCCCTTATGCACTACCTACTTCCCTGCAAGCCCAGTGGGTGTTGCTAAACACTGGGCCATATTACAGTCCCCATTTTCTAGTCTCACGGATCAAACCAGGTTTTCAGTTGAGTGTGGGAAAGATCTTTCTAACAGATCTGTTTAAAATACATATACATAGCTCTATCTTGGGATACAGTAATGATTAGGTACTAGGATGTTGAGAGAGATTGTACAATTAAAAAAAATGCCTGGAACACCAGTTCCCAAGTTTCCAGATGTAAAGTCCCCTCCCAAACCTGGCCATGGGGAAACACACCTTAGGACCAGCACTCGGGCAGCTGCGGCAGGAGATCACCAGTTCGAGGCCAACATAGCCAGACTTTCAGATTGATAAATCCTTATGACTTTGTATGCCAGGTGTGAGCATCCCCTTTAGGACAATTAGGCCCCCTTTACCATCTGATTGACATCATGACTCCAATACTGCACTGAACTTGCTGGTCTCTTTTAATAAAGGAATGTTTCACAAGTGACTCTGGAAAATAGATGCAAAGATACACGGGGAGACACTGACTCCGACCATGTGGAGAACTTGGTGGGAATGTTGGGTGCCAGATCTTTTGCTTCTGTTGACATCAGGATTTTACCGCTAAGCTGAGAACTATCTAACTTCAGTGACAGTTAAATAAGAGGCTTATTGCTGGGGATGTGGCTCAGTTGGGAGAGTGCTCCTGTTTCAAGCAGCAGGCCCTGGACTCATTTCCCAGCATAACTGAAATCTGCCATGGTGGTGTTTGCCTATAATCCAGCACTGGGGAGCTAGTAGCAGGAGAATATGTTCAGTAATCTCCTGGGAAACCTAGATTATGTGTCTAGACTGGTCACATGAATGTCTCTTTTGGTATGATATAAAAAGTATAAGTTTTTTCAAAACAGGTGTTTTCTATTCCTTAACTACATTTCCTTTAATTGCAGGACTTTAGCCATGTCACGATCCAAACCATCATGGTGACTATCATAGATTTGCTATGATTTGAATCCCACAGGACTATATAAGGGGGAATGTCTGTTTGTCTGTCTGTCTGTCTGTCTGTCTGTCTCTGTGTGTGAGAGTGAATGTAGGGTGGTGTATATATGTGTATGTATGTTCAACCTCTGTCATGTATGGTACATCTGTATCATGTATTTTCCGTGTTGTGTATGGATGGCACAATGTGCTCATTCATGGAGCCCAGAGGAAGACACTGATATGTGTTCTATTAATGAATCTTGTTTCAAGGTAGAACAGTGTAGTAGGAGTTCATAGTGATTGGAAGTTGATTTTATTAGATAGCTTATTTGTTATTAGTTTTAGATGATATTTTCCAGCCAGGAACCAGTGTGGGTGTTAGGGCCCAGTGCTCTCATTTGCTAGCTTGCCTCACCTGCCTCAGGGAGCCTAGAGGACAGGTGGTAATGACAACACTCACTAACCAACTGAAGAAGAATGAAGGTCTCCCTTGGTCCCAGACCTCAGCCTACATGTCTCACGCTGATTGGAGGCTTCCTTGACAGTCAAATGACTTTTTGAAGAGATAAGGCACAGAACTTGAAACTAACTGATGATGACATCACTTAAAGTGAAAATTCTGACTCAGATGAGTTTCGTTGCTTTTTGGATGACTGTAAGGCCTGATGAGGCTTGCCACCAATGCACAATTACACACAGAAACTGAAGTTCCTGATGCGGACTGCCTGGTGTCTCCCTAGGTGATGTTGCACTGTAGTCTGGCAGCCCAACACCATGGAACCTGGGGAAGGATGTTAGAGTTTAAAAGAGAATATCCTATTGATGGGAATTTTCTGCTTGGCTATGAGAGGCATCTGCTTTGGGCATCATGTGTGGGGCTTAAACTCTTTATTGATTGATCTTTTTTTTTTTTTTTTTAAGATTTATTTATTTATTATGTATACAGAGGAGGGCACCAGAGCTCATTACAGATGGTTATGAGCCACCATGTGGTTGCTGGGAATTGAACTCAGGACCTCTGGAAGAGCAGTCAGTGCTCTTAACCTCTGAGCCATCTCTCCAGCCCTTGATTGATCTTTTGACTTTTGATGATAAGTGATTTTAAAGCTTCAGGGCATCTTGTCTGGAATAAGGACCTCTGGACAAAGTGTACCACCTTACAAAGCCCGGAAAGACAAGAGAAGATGCAAGATGCACAAGACAAGTGCAGTTCTGTGGACTGTGTCATAGTTGTCTAATGTAAAACAGCATGAGGTAGCCCTCCTCCCCTCCTCACAGATGATCCAGTCTGGCAACCATGTTGTCCTGATAACCATCCTCCTGAATGACCACTCTGGCCAGTAAACAGCACAATACAACTCTGCAGGATGTCTGGCCAAAAGAGAGTAATCTGCTTGCATTGAAAAGCTTTCATTGAAGTTTGTAAAGTTCCCTATATGTGATGAACTCACTACTGAGGCTTGTGCTTGCTTTAGTCTTCCAACAAAAATGGTGTCCTGCACAAGGGATGCTGGGACAAATTCACTGCCAGTGACAGACTGGCTAAAGCAGCTCACCATGAACTGTGCTCGGGTACACATTCTCTGCTTATGTAGGCCCTATCTAGAAATTTCCATAAATTTCACAGAAACTTGTATTTTTTTTATATAAGTGTGTTTTGAAATAGACTAGTAGTTTCTTAAAATTGCTATTTAGTTCTATAATTAAAGTTGAGTTTTGTGTCATGCTCTTGAGTCTTCCTTCTGATCAGGAGTCACATAATCATGTTAAGTGAGAGGTGTGATTGCCAGCTAATAGGATTAGTAGATACTGGTGGGCAACCTTGTCCTAGTTGTCTATTTCTCCTTTATTTCCTTTTTCCTTTATCTGTTTTTCTTTGTTTATTGTGACTGGATCTCAGTGTGAAGCAATGTCTAGTCTATTCACTTTATAGAGCAGGCTGACCTGGAACTTACAAAAACTCATCTACTTCTGCTTCCCGAGGGTTGGGATCAAATATTTCATTGCTGTGGTTTTAAATTTTATCATGTGACATTGTCCTGTATGTCTATAATCGATCTTGATCATACTTAGTCCTCCCCTCCCTCAGCCACGCTCCTCCAACCCCATCTGAAACCCCTATTCTAAATGTGCCAGGCTTGGGGTCAAGGGTCTTGTTGTATGAAGCCAAGTTGCCAGCCCCATTTCCCACTTGAACAACCCGCTGAGTTTAATCAGGGTTTCTTGCATGTGCACGTTTGTGAGGTTCTATTGGATCCTGGCCAACTTCCCATTCTCTACACCCCCAAAGAAAAATGACTCCTCCTTCCCCCTAAAGAAGTATGAATCGCTCCTCAGCTAGGGTTAGAACACTAACCCCTACACCATGCATTCTGGAATACTGAAGCACTCGCCCTTGAGAAACTTTAGTGGAGACAAACACAGCTGCTGGGTTTTCCTGAGTGCAAAGCCCTTGTCCTGTGTAGAAAAGAGGTTTTCACAGCACTCCTCTCCACCTTCCACCTCTTAAATTGTTTCCGCGTCATTTTACACCATGCACTCTGAGTGGTGAGGTGTGTGTGTGGTGGTGGTGGGGGTGACATAGATGTCTTATTGGAACCAAATACTCAACACTTTTCCTCAACCCTTTGACAAGTAAATGATTCAATGTATTAACCATGCCAAAGAAGCTTCTCTGACCAATGGGAAAGCAGCACTAATCTTTGGACATATACATAAGTATTTGGGAGGCATTTTGATAACATGTCCATTTAGAAAAATGACAGTAGCATGTTTCCCCATGGGCCTTTATGCCCCATTGTGTGGTCTTAGCACTAGAAATATGGCACCTGCATGAATACCATCCTGAGAAGAGGCCAAATACCCAACCAGAATGTGCTTGGTTATTGTCATAGCAATAGTGCCATGATAGTATCTGTGGCCACATCATCTGCAGCAGGTCAGCAGTAAAGTATGTAGAATCCATAGTTAATCCAAACACTGATGCCTACTTTCTCCCAGCAGTATGCATAGCACCACCCTGCACCAAGAAAGCTAGGCAGAATGGAGGAAGTTTGCTGGTCAGTTTCAGCTGATTTCTCTGTGTACTAAGACCAAAAGGTGGTGTCTTCAACAGTAGGGTCTTACCATCTACTTCTGGTATGTAACCAAGAGAAATAGTACTAGCCTGTATTGTTTTAGAAGCTTGGGCCTCCCTGACTAAAGATGCATAGGATGTATCTCACAGCAGGGACTTGAATTTTTCTGTGAACACCCATAAATGTGGAAGCAGCATGAGAACACCATACAGGTGTTCTCTCACGTGAGTGTTCCTGTTTGCTTTCTTCTTAAGGCTCAAGATCTTCATCTTGGGCATTGAAACCTTTCCAGAGTCCCAGATTACATCCAACTTAACAGTTCATTTATCTAGACACCCATCATGCTAGGTTTGCCTGTTGACTCCTCTAGGATCAGACCCAGGATAGTCTGTAAATCTGCAGCCAATACTGAACATTTTTTTTTAACTTTTTTATTCATTTTACATACCAACTACAGATCCTCCTCTCATCTCTCCTTCTGCTCCCCCCACCCCACCTTCCCTTCCCCACCCCACCCCTCATCCCCTCCTACAAAATGATAAGTTCTCCCATGTGGGGACAGCTAAGCCTGGTACATTCAGTTGAGGCAGGTCCAAGCCCCTCCCGGCTGCATCAAGAGTGAGCAAAGTGTCTGACTAAAGGTAATGGGATCCAGAAAGCCAGCTCATGTACCAGGGATAGATCCTCATCACACTGCCAGAGGCCCCTCAAAGAGACCAAGCTACACCACTGTCTACTGTATGCAGAGGGTCTAGTCAGGTCCCATGCAGGTTGGACAGCTGTCTCTCTAATATTCAAGAGTTCCTATGAGCTTGGTTCAGTTGTCTCTGTAGATTTCCCCATCATGATCTGATCCCCCTTGCTCACATAATCCCTCTTCCCACTCTTCTGCTGGAAACCTGGTGCTTAGCCTGGTGCTTGGTTGTGGATTTCCACTTCGGCTTCCATCAGATATGGGATGAAGTCTGTATGATGACAGTTAGAGGTATTCACCAATCTGATTACCAGGGTAGGCCAGTTCAGGCACCCTCACTGCTCTTGCTAGTAGTCTAATCTGAGGTCATCCTTGTGGATTCCTGGGAATTTCCCTAGCACCAGGTTTCTCCCTTACCCCATAATGTCTCCTTCTATCAAGATAACTCTTTCATTGCTCTCCCACTCTGTCCCTCTGCTAGTTTGATCACCCCAGTTACTCATGTTCTCATCCCCCATTCCTTCCCCTCTAATGGCCCTCCATCACCAGTTTGCTCATGTAGATCTCTCCTGTTTCCCCTTCCCAAGATGATCTGTATGTCCCTCTTACTGTCTTCCTTGTTTCCTAGCTTTTCTGGAGCTGTGGGTTGTGGTATGCTTATCCTTTGCTTTACATCTAGTATCCACTTATGAGTGTGTGCATACCATGTTTGTCCTTCTGAGTTTAGGTTACCTCACTCAGGATGACATTTTCTAGTTCCATCTATTTGTCTACAAGTTTAATGATGTCATTGTTATATACAGCTGAGTAATACTCCATTGTGTATATGTACCACATTTTCTTTATCCATTCTTCAGTTGAGGGGCATCTATGTTGCTTCCAGGTTCTGGCTATTATGAATAATGCTGCTATGAACAAAATTGAACAAGTATTCTTGTGGTATGATTGAACATTCCCTGTGAATATGCCCAAGGGTGGTATCATTGGGTCTTGAGGTAGGTTGATTCCCAATTTTCTGAGAAACTGCCATACTGATTTCCAAGGTGGCTGTCCAAGTTTGCACTCACACCAAGAGTTGAGGAATGTTCCCCTTGCTCCACATTCTCTCCAACATAAGCTGTTATTAGTGTTTTTGATCTTAGCCATTCTGACAGCTGTAAGATGGTATCTCAGTCATTTTGATTTGCATTTTCCTGATAACTAAGGATGTAGAGCAATTCCTTAAATGTATTTTAGCCATTTGGGATTCTTCTATTGAGAATATCTGTTTAGATCTGTAGCCCATTTTTTAATTGGATTATTTGGTATTTTCTGTCTAGTTTCTTGACTTCTCTATATATTTTGGAGATCATCCCTCTGTCAGATGTTGGTGAAGATATTTTCCAATTCTCTAGGCTATTGTTTTGTCATATTTCCGGTGTCTTTTGCCTTACAGAAGCTTCTCAGTTTTAGGAGGTCCCATTTACTAATTGTTGTTTTCAGTGTCAATGCTTCTGGTGTTATATTTAGGAAGTGGACTCCTGTGCCAATGCGTTCTAGGCTACTTCCTACTTTCTCCTCTATAAGGTTCAGAGTAACTGGATTTATGTTGAGGTCTTTGATCCACTTGGATTTGAGTTTTGTGCATGGCAATAGATAAGGATCTATTTGCTATCTCCTACATATTGACATCCAGTCATGCCAGCACCATTTGTTGAAGATGCTTTCTTTTTTCCCATTGTACAGTTTTGGCTTCTTTGTCAAAAACCAGGTGTTCATAGGTATGTGTATTAGTGTCAGGATCTTCAATTCAATTTCATTGGTCCACATGTCAGTTTTTATGCTAATACCAAGCTGTTTTTATTACTATAGCTTTATAATAGAGCTTGAGGTCAGGGATATTGATGCCTCCAGAATTTCCTTTATTGTACAGGATTGTTTTAGCTATCCTGGTTTTTTTTTTTTTTTCCATATGAAGTTGAGTATTGTTCTTTCCAGGTCTGTGAAGAATTGTGTTGGGATTTTGATGGGGATTGCATTGACTCTGTAGATTGCTTTTGATAAAATTGCCATTTGTACTATGTTAATACTACTTACCAATGAGCATGGGAGATCTTTTCTTATCTTCAATTTCTTTCTTCAAAGATCTTGTCACAAAGGTCTTTCACTTAATTAGAGTTACCCCAAGGTATTTTTATAATATTTGTGGCTATTGTAAAGGGTGATGTTTCTCTGATTTCTTTCTCAGCCCTTTTATCATTTGTATGTAGGAGGACTACTGATTTTTTTGAGTTAATCTTGTATCCTGCCACATTTACTGAAGGTATTTTTCAGCGGTAGGGGTTCCCTGGTAGAATTATTGGGGTCAAATGATACTCTTATATTGTCTGCAAATAGTGAATGCTTGACTTCTTTCTTTCCAATTTGTATCCCTTGATGTCCTTTTGTTGTCTTATTGGGCTAGCTAGGACTCTGAGTACTATATTGAATAGATATGAGGTGATTGGACAGTCTTGTCTTTTTCCTGATTTTAGTGGAATCGCTTTGAGAATTTTTCCATTTAATTTGATCTTGGCTGTTGGCTTACTGTAAATTGCCTTTACTATGTTTATTTATGTTCCTTGTATTCTTGATCTCCCTAAGACCTTTATCATGAAGGGGTGTTGGATTTTGTCAGATGCTTTTCCAGCAGCTAATGAGATGATCATGTGTTTTTTGTTTCATTTTGTTTTTATGATGGATTACATGATAGATTTTCATATGTTGAATCATACCTGCATATCTGGGATGAAGGCTACTTGATCATGATGGATGATTTTTTTGTTATGTTCTTGGATTTGGTTTGCCAGTATTTTATTGAATATTTTTGGATCAGTGTTCAGGAGGGAGATTGGTCTTTCTTTGTTGCATCTTTATGTGGTTTGGGTACCAGGGTAACTGTAGCCTCATAGAAATAGTTTGGCAATATTCCTTCTGTTTCTATTGTGTGGAACAATTTGAAGAGTATTGGTATTAGCCCTAATTTGAAAGTCTGGTAAAATTCTGCACTGAAACCATTTGGCCCTGGGCTTTTTTTATTTTGGTTGGGAGACTTTTAATGACTGCTTCTATTTCCATAGGAGTTTAGGTCTATTTAAATTGTTTATTTAATCTTGATTTAATTTGAGTATATGGACTTGCCCAGAAAATTGTCCATTTCTTTTACATTTTCCAATTTTGTAGAGTACACATTTTTGAAGTATGACCTGATGATTCACTCGATTTTTTCATTGTCAGTTGTTATGTCTCCCTTTTCATTTCTAATTTTGTTAATTTGGATATTCTCTCTCTGCCTTTTACTTAGTTTGGATAAGGGTTTGTTGATTTTCTCAAAGAAATAACTATTTTTTTCAATATTTTTTGTACTGTTCTCTTTGTTTCTATTTTATTGATTTCAACCATCAGTTTAATTATTTCCTGTCATCTACTCCTTGTGGGTGAGTTTGCTTCTTTTTGTTCTAGAGCTTTCAAGTGTGCTGTTATGTTGCTAGTGTGAGATTTCTCCAGCTTCTTTATGTAGGCATTTAGCCCTATGAACTTTCCTTTTAGTACTGCTTTCATAAAGTTTCATAAGTATTTTGTACACTCATTTTCATTGAATTCTAGGAAGTCTTTAATTTCTTTATTTCTTCCTTAACCCAGTGGTGATTCAGTTGAGCATTATTCAGTTTTCATGAGTTTGTAGGCTTTCTGTAATTTGTGTTGAATTCTAACATTAAGGCATGGTGGTTTGATAAGATACAGGAGGTTATTCCAATATTTTGTATTTGTTGAGATTTGCTTTGTGACTGAGTATGTGGTAAGTTTTAGGGAAGGTCCCATGGGGTGTTGATATTAAGGGATAATAATAACCAGTGATTCTTATTTTATTTTTTGGTGGTAGTGTTGCATGTTTCCCTTCTTTGGGATTTATTGGTGTGGGATTATCTATTGCCTGTGTCTTTATGGGTGTATCTAACTTCCTTAGGTTGAATTTTTCCTTCTGGTGATTTCTGTAGTGATAGATTTGTGGATAGGTATTGTTTAAATCTGGATTTATCATAGAATATTTTGTTTACTCTGTCTATGACTATGGAGAGTTTTGCTGGGTATAATTGTCTGGGTTGGCATCCATGGTCTCTTAGTGTCTGCATAATGTCTGTCTAGGACTTTCTGGCTTTCAGAGTCTCCATTGAGAAGTCAGATGTTATTCTGATGGGTCTTCCTTTATATGTTACTTGGCTTTTTTTTCTTTGCAGCTCTTAATATGTTTTTTTTTTTAAATTCTGTATGTTTAGTGGTTTGATTATTATGTAGTGAGGGCACTTTTTTTTTGGTCCAGTCTATTTGGTGTTCTGTAACCTTCTTGTATTTTTATAGGCATTTCCTTATTTAGGTTTGGAAAGTTTTCTTCTATGATTTTGTTGAATATATTTTCTGGGCCTTTGAGCTGGTATTCTCCTTCTATTTCTATTATTCTTAGGTTAGGTCTTTTCACAGTGTACCAAATTTCCTGGATGCTTTGTGTTATAACTTTATTGGCTTTAATGTTTTCTTTGATCAATCTATTTCCTCTATCCTATCATCAATGCCGGAGAGTATCTCTCCTGTCTCTTGCATTCTGTTGGTTATGTGGTTATGCTGGCATCTGTAGTTCTTGTTTGTTTACTCAGATTTTCCATTTCCACCATTCCCTCTGTTTGTGTCTTCTTTATTGATTCTATTTAAGTTTTCAAGTCTTGCACTGTTTCCTTCACCGGTCTAATTGATTTTTTTTTTTGGTTTTCTTGACTTCTTTAAGGGATTTATTGATTTCTTCCAATTTTCTGTTTGTCTTTTCCTCAATTTATTTAAGGGAATTTTTCATTTTCTCTTTAAAGGCCACTATTATCTTCTTACAGTCATTGTTAAGGTTGTTTTCTTCTGCTTCTTTTGCATTGGGTTGTTCAGATCTTGCTGATGTAGAACCACTAGGTTCTGGGGTGCCATGTTGCTCTTTATGTTGTTGAGTATATTCTCGCACTGGCATCTACCCATCTCTTCCTCCAATCAGTGAAAATGGTGTCTGTGTCTCAGGGAGCCAATCTTGGTCCGATTGACACTCTTGGTCCAATTAGAGGTGCCAGAGTCTGCCTCTCAGGGATCCATTGTGGTCTTGGAGTGTGGATGGGGCTTGTAGGTTACAGGATCTGGTGGGAGATGGTGGTAGTTAAGCCTATCTGCAAGAGTTCTGCCTCCTGGTCTGAAGCTGGTGCTACAATGGTTGTGGGCATGGGGGCTAGAAGTGGGTTGTGTCTTTGGACCAAATCCTAGAAGGTAGGATGATTAGCTAGGAGAACAACGACTCACATCTTGGTCTGATTGGATCTGGTAGAGTCTGTCTCAGGGAGCAGATGTGGTTGGAGGATGGGTGGGTTTTGGGGGATGGAGTGGGGCTTGTAGGTTGCAGGGTCTGTTGGTTGATGGTGGTAGTCAGGTCTGCCTGTAGTAGTCCTGCTTGCTGGCCTGCAACTGGGGCTTCAATGGGTATGGGTCTGAACATTTCTTTATGAAGTCTAGAAATTTGTAAAAAAAAAATGATAGGCATGAATAACTTGGATAGAGAATGATTCCTTCTGGGATCCTCAAGTGCAGACAGGCATGAGAAGCATTGCCCTAACCATTTCTGCATGAGAATAGTGAGTTCTCACTCTTTTACACAAGTTAACACTCAACAAATGGATCAGACATGGAAGCCATACTGATGACCATTCCATCACTACAGTGCATTGCTTTTTTTTAAAACCACTGGTCCCATGGATATCTATGGCTAGATGAAAGCAGGAAGTGGATCTGTAGGTGTCCTCTTTGTATATGCTCCCATTCCATCCTACCCCTGCTCCAGAAAAATCTTTCTTTAAATTTCTCCATTTCTATCCTTCCCTATTATGCTCTCCCCCGCTGCTTGCTGGTTTGGCCTATGTGAAGACAAAGGTTATATCTTTGCACACCAGAGCTGGCCCTGGAGACACAGACACTCCACACCAAACACCCCACCTACCCCCCACAGCCAACATGCTGCAGGCTAGTGCATAGTTTTAAGAGAGTTTTCTTTATTGGTACAGGATTGGGCTAAGCATCCCAGGTCATCACTAATACATACTCCAAGATAAACATACCAGGGGGAAAGAAAACATTCTGGTTTCCATTGCTCCCCAAAGCACCACTCACTTTAAAGAGTGTATACAGGGATCAAAAAGGCTCAGCGCTGAAAAGAATTGAGGTCAATCACGAGGTTCAGAGTTTGGAGCCCACATGGTAGGTCACAATACTCTGTACTCTAGTTCTAGTGGATGTAATTCCCTTTGGTGACCTCAGCTGTCACCAGGAATGCACATACCTAAATGAAAGTCAAACAGTCACACACAAAGTCTTAAAAAGCTTGAAAAATAGAAACCAAT
Organism: Peromyscus maniculatus bairdii; assembly: GCF_049852395.1. NCBI lineage: Eukaryota > Metazoa > Chordata > Mammalia > Rodentia > Cricetidae > Peromyscus > Peromyscus maniculatus. The sequence goes on along the minus strand of NC_134852.1, from coordinate 57,892,726 downwards.
AAGAACAGGACTCTAGAACTTATACCTGCTCATGGGTCTTCCTTGGTGTGCTCAGTCTTGAGGCAAGTACTTCATTTTGCATTTTCTAGCATTGGGGTCTAGCAGATCAAGTCCAGGATGACAAACTGTAGAGTTACAGTTCTAGTGGAAGCTTAAGCCAATTGTGGACCATAAAACAGCAAGACAGTTATGAACATGGGATTTTTTAATCAAGTGCAAATGGACTTACTTCTCAGCCATCAGCTCTCCCTGGTTTGCACCAGACAAACCACAATGACACTCATCTTGTGGGCACTGCATTAGGCTCCCAGGTAGACCCTTGGCCTTCATGCAGAGGGTCTAATGAAGAAAATGGGAGACAAGTGGGAAGTCACTGCCATTCTTGCTAGTTTATTGTTTTGAAGCACAGCCCTCTCAGGGCTAGTGGGGAGAGCTTATTAACCCAAAGATGAACTTTCTTTATAAACACATGACTAGCTGAAGTTAATGTAGATTTTAAGCAGTGTCTGAAGGCTCTAAGCTCATCATGGGATGGGGAAATTCATCAATAAGGGAGGAGCAAATGTCCTGGGCTTCATAAAGTTTTAGAGCTAGAAAGTGGCCATTATCATATCCTTTGTTTTCACTAAGGCCCAGGGCAATTAGGCAACTCATCCAGAAAACAAAAAGAAAAAGTTTGCTAGATATGCTGGCTCATACTTGAGTTCCCTGTATTGGAAAGATCGGCGGTACTGTGCCATATCCTTTAGTCTCTTTGGAATACATAGTGAGATTCTGTCTCAAAGTCATTCTAGAGAGGAGGGAAGACACCTCCTGAGAAGCTGTTGCTTCTCCATCATCGAGTGCAAAAAACTGTTCAGGTGCTGTCCTCAACACAAGTGGCCACGGAGCTGTTTCTCCTCCCTGGTGCTGCTGCTGCTAACCTTTTTTTTTTGTTGTTGTTGTTAGCATGGTAAGGGACTTTAGTAATCTCTGAGATGTGGAGTGTACTAGCACTTCTAAATAGACACTTGGTGATGCTTTGTTTCTTTTGTTTTGAGGTAGAATATCTATATAACACAGGCTAGCCACAGATATTTGGTGATTCTCCTGCCTCAGCTTCACTGAGCTTTGAATATCAGTGATATTGATATGTTTAGGCTAGAGCTGTAGATTTAGGATACCCACATTCTGGAGTAGCAAGCAGCCACAAATATAACTGTAGATTCCAAAAGCCAAAAGACACTGGTGTAGCTAAAGTTTTCCTGTGTCCCAGCTTGCCAGTGGTCAGGACCAATCTCTGTCACTCACCAGTCCTGCAGCTGCTTGGACCCAAGTAAACCCGCAGAGGCTTATATTATTTATGAACTGTATGGCCATTTGCTCAAGCTTATTACTGACTGGTTCTTACATTAACCCTTAATTCTTATTTATGTTTAGCCACGTGGCTTGGTACCTTTTCCCAGTTCTGCCTTCATATCTTGCTTCTCATGGCGGTGGCTGGCAGCATCTCCTGACTCACCCTCCTGTTCCCAAAATTTACCTCTCTCTTTGTCCCACCTGTACTTCCTCCCTGGCTACTGGCCAATCAACACTTTATTTATTAACCAATCAGAACAACACATTCAAAACATACAGCTATCCACAATGCAATGGATAGGTAGGAGAAGGTGCAGGTGGCCATGGAGTACTCATTGCTGCTTACAACCCAGAGTCAGGGCTCTGCTCTCTCTGGTCACTTACTCTTCAATGGTTTACAGAGATCAAGAGGGAGCAGCGTTATGAAATTCTCCACAGACTGACTGGACCCATCTGAGGAGAAAGAAGTCCTCAGTTACCTGGGGGAAGTAATGTTTCTAACACTAGTTCTTGAGTACCTGGCCACCATCTGCTCTGAGGGAACTTTATACATCTGTCTCAATCTGTGATATGGATTGCTAAGCAGCAGTAGCAGGCTATAACACTGGCCACCACAGGAGTTGTGCTGTTGGCATTCCAGGGCCCCCAGCCTTCTCAGCCAGAGATGCCTGAGAGTGAGAATATGACTGGACAGGCTTTGGGGTCCCACACATTGTGATGAGAGCCAAAGACAAGGAAGAGGCCATAGGTCTCATAGTTATGAAGTGACACCCAGGCCTGGTTTTCTGGAGGTCAAGGGGAACTTTTTTAGGCAAATGAGTACACAGTGAAGGAATTGGGCATACCCTTACAAATAAGCATGTATACATGTGTCTTCAAACCCACAGGAGACTTCTACATTTGTGTGTGATAAATGAGTGTGTATATAGGTGAGGGTCCTTATGAGTGTGAGCATGTACTTGTAGGTATGACCATTTATGAGTATGTGTTTCTGTGTTCATATTCATGTATATTTTTGTGTGTAGATTTCTAGGGGCATTTGATATTGTATGTGTGCCTGCCATTGTGCATGTGTATTTATTTACAGGTGCCTGTTTTCAGGTCAGAGTATATGTTTGGAGTTGGTTCTATTCATCCACTTTTAAAAGAGCTCAGTAATTGATCTCAGGTCCTCAAGCTGGTACAGCAAGTGTCCCTACACTTAACAAATTTCCTGGCACCAGAACACTACTATAGGGCTGGGAATGATTGGCTGATTAGAAGAAATTGTACAGTATTCTGTCCTCTGACCAATCTTCTCATCAATCCTCGATACTCTAATTCAGGGCTACATTTCTTGACCATTTCTTGTATTCATTTCCAGGACCATCAGTCTGTGCCCCTGTACCCTCACCACACCCAACAGATTGACACTCCTATGGAGTCTTCCCAAGAGCCAGTTATCGATGGCTCTACTGCTGCCCTGGGAATCTCTAACCATAGGACAAAAGGTACTAGTGCCAGAGAGAGGAGAGAAGTGTGCAGGCTGCACTCGGGAGGTGGGAAGGCCCACCGAGCTTTAGAAGAGGGATGCTTCTGTGGATTCCTCCTGCAGGAGGAGGCTGTGAGCTGCAGGGTCTATTTTTCAACTGCGTCTTAGCTCACTCCTCTGCATGTCCAAAGCAGCTGGACCTTAACCATTTTGGAGGTGTGCCCTGTTGTGGGTATGGGTGCATGTGTGTACAGAATTAGGTGTATATGTCAATGGACAAACTTAGATGTTGCTTTTCAGGTATCTTCCACATTCTGAGACAAGTTCTCTCAATGGCCAGAAACTTTGCCTCATGGGCCAGTCTAAAGGTGGTCCCTGGATTTATCCATGGATATCAGAGATCCAAACTTGTGTTTTCAGGCTCCTGAGGTTGAGCACTTTACTCACTGGGCTTTCTCTCCAGCTCCCTAGAGCCTTCTGAGCCTCCCCAAAGTCCTGCCATTCTCACAGTCTTCTCCCCTGGATCCCTTACAGATTCCAGGACTGGGAGTCTATGCCCTCTTCAGGTTGGTCCTTATGCACCTTTCATCACACCACTGAGAAATCCACCAGAACTGAGTCCTGACTCCCAGCAATTCCTCTCATGCTCTGAAAGCCTCCTCCACCTGTGCTCTGGCCATCTTTTCTTTGGCCCCTCTCCATCTGACTGGACAAAAGCAGAGCTCCTTTATTCTCTAGTATAGAAAGTTTGTGATCAGAGCCCCAATTTACCTCATGGGCTGTGTCAGACAAGGTGGAGGGGATGCAACTCCACCTTAGGCTTTGTAGCTTGGACAGCCAGGTTCCTGTGTCTGTTCCTCCTCTGTAAATGGCAGTAGCTACAGATGACCCGCTTAGGATTGATGTGGGGATTGGAGCCACTGCATAGAACCCTTCCTGGATGAACATGCATGTGATTTCCCACTTGGGAGGTGGAGGCAGAAGGACCAGGAGTTCAAAGTCATCCTCCATAGCAGCAAGTTAAAAGTCAGCCTGGACTACATGAGACCCTCCCTCTCTAAAGTCAAATAGCTATTTAGGGTAAATTATTTTTTTTGATAACCCAGGCTAGCATTTTTTCCTCAAAACTTTTCTTTTTTATTTTACATACCAACCACTTTTCCCTCCCTTCCCTCCTCCAGCTCTCTCCCACATCTCCCTTCCCCTCATCCTCCCCTCAGAAGGGGTAAGACCTCTTATGGGGAGTCATCAAAGACTGGTATATCAAATTGAGGCAGGACCAAGCCCCTCCAAGCCTGCATCAAATCTGAACAAGGAGCCCTACATAGGGAATGGGCTCCAAAAAGCCAGTTCATGAACTAGTGATAAATCTTGCTCCCACTGCCAGGGGCCCCACAAACTGCCCAAGCCATACAAGTGTCACTCACATTTAGAGGGCCTAGTTCAGTTCAGTCCTATGCAAGTTCCTCAGATGTCAGGCTAGAGTCTGTGAGCTCCCACTTGCTTAGGTCAGCTGTCTCTGTGGGTTTCCCCATCATGATCTTGACCATCTTGCTCATATAATTCCCCCTCTGTCTCTTCATCTGGATTTCAGGAGCTCGGCCCAATGCTTGGCTGTGGATCTCTGCATCTGCTTCCATCAGCTACTGGATGAAGGTTCTATGATGACAATTGGGGTAGTCATCGATCTGATTACAGGGGAAGGCCAGTTCAGGCACTCTCTCCGCTACTGCTTGGAGACTTAGCTAGAGTCATTCTTGTGGATTCCTAGGAATTTCCCAAGCACCAGGTCTCTCCCTAACCCTGTAATGGCGCCCTCTATCAAGATAATCTCTTTCCTTGGTCTCTTTCCCAGTCCTCCTCCCTCAACTCAAACATCTCTTTCCCTCATCTCATCCGCCCCCTCCTAGTTTACTCAGGAGATCTTATCTATTTTCCCTTTCTAGGGGGATCCATCCATGTCCCTCTTAGAGTCCTCCTTGTTACCTAGCTTCTTTGGGGTTGTGGGTTACAGCCTGGTTATCCTTTGCTTTACATCTACTATCCATTTATGAGTGAGTACAAACTATATTTCTCTTTCTTGGCCTGGGTTACCTCACTCAAGATGATTTTTCCTAGTTTCATCCATTTGCCTGCAAATTTCATGACTTCATTGTTTTTTACTGCTGAGGAATACTTCATTGTGTAAATGTACCAAATTTTCTTTATTAGTTCTTTAGTGGAGGGGCATCTAGGTTGTTTCCAGGTTCTGATTATTATGAATAATGTTGCAATGAACATAGTTGAGCAAGTGAACTTGTGGTATGATTGAGCATTCCTTGTGTATATGCCCAAGAGTGGTATCATTAAATCTTGAGGTAAATTGATTTCCAGTTATCTGAGAAACCACCATACTAATTTCCAAAGTGGCTGTACAAGTTTGCACTCCCCCAAACAGTGAAGGAGTGCTCCCCTCACTCCACATCTTAGCCATTCTGACAGGTGAAAGATGGTATCTCAGAGTCATTTTGATTTGCATTTTCCTGATGACTAAGGATGTTGAGCAATTCCTTAAAAGTCTTTCAGCCATTTGAGCTTCTTCTGTTGAGAATTCTCTGTTTAGACTGTTACATCACTTTTTTTTTCAGTTGAAAGACCATTTTATTACTTCTATCTCTACATGCAAGCTTTTGATGACATAGATCTTATATTTAACAAGGTCTTTTTTATTTAATATTTTTATTCTATAATTAATTTAATTGCACATATCAACCATGGATTCCTCCGTCCTCCCTCCTCCCACCCCCAGCCCTCCTCCCGAATCCACCTCCCATTTCCACTTCCTTCAAGGCAAGGTCTCCCCTGAGGAGTCAGTCCAGCCTGGTAGACTCAGTCGAGGCAGGTCCAGTCCCCTCCTCCCAACACCAAGGCTGAGCAAATTGTCCCAGCATAGGCCCCAGGCTCAAAAAAGTCAGCCCATGCACTGAGGACAGGTCCTTGTCCCACTGCCTGGGAGCCTCCCAAACAGTTCAAGCTAATCAACTGTCTCACTTATCCAGAGGGCCTGGCACAGTTCCATGGGGGCTCCTCAGATATTGGTTCACAGTTCATGCGTTTCTCATATTTGTCCCAGTAGTTTTTCCAATCATGGTCTCAATATCTCCTGCTCATACAATCCCTCCTCTCTCTCACCAATTGCACTCCTGGAGCTTCACCTGGGGCTCGGCCATGGATCTCTGCATCTGCTTCCATCAGACACTGGATGAGAATTCTATCATGACAGCCAGCTTTTTTGGCCATCTGATCACCAGAGCAGGTAAGCTCAGGCACTCTCTCAACCTTTGCCAGCAGTCTACAGTGGAGGTATCTTTGTGGATTTCTGGGGACCTCTCTAGCACTCTGCTTCTTCCTATTCCCCTGGGGTCTTCATTCATCATGGTATCTCCGTTTCTGTTCTCCCACTCTGCTCCTGATCCAGCTGGAACCTCCCACTCCCCTAAGCTCTCTTTCCACCAATCCTTGCCCTCCATTACCCCGCCCCCCCAGTTTGCTCATGTAGATCTCATTCATTTCTCTATCGTTGGGCAATGCCTGTGTTTTTACTTAGGGTCCTCTTTACTAGGGAGCCTCCTTGGAGTTGTGAGTTTCAGTCTGGTTATCCTTTGCTTTACATCTAATATCCACTTATGATTGAATACATACCATGTTTGTCTTTCTGAGTCTGGGTTACCTCACTCAGGGTGATTTTTCTCTAGTTCCATCCATTTGCCTGCAAACCTCATGATGTCATTGTTTTTCTCTGCTGAGTGGTATTCCATTGTGTATATGTTCAACATTTTATTTATCCATTCTTCATTTGAAGGGCATCTAGGTGGTTTCCAGGTTCTGGCTATTACAAATAATGCTGCGATGAACATAATTTTTTTCCCTTTTATTTTATTTTGCAATACCATTCAGTTCTACATATCAGCCATGGGTACCCTTGTTCTCCCCCCTCCTGCCCCCCTCCCCTTCCCCCCAGCTCACCCCCCATTCCCACCTCCTCCAGGGCAAGGCCTCCCCCGAGGACTGAGATCAACCTGGTAGACTCAGTCCAGGCAGGTCCAGTCCCCTCCTCCCAGGCTGAGCCAAGCGTCCCTGCATAAGCCCAAGGTTTCAAATAGCCAACTCATGCAATGAGCACAGGACCTGGTAGCACTGCCTGGATGCCTCCCAAACAGATCAAGCTAATCAACTGTCTCAACTATTCAGAGGGCCTGATCCAGTTGGGGGCCCCTCAGCCTTTGGTTCATAGTTTATGTGTTTCCATTTGTTTGGCTATTTGTCCCTGTGCTTTATCCAACCTCGGTTTCAACAATTCTTGCTCATATAAACCCTCCTATTTCTCGCTAATTAGACTCCCGGAACTCCACCCAGGGCCTAGCCATGGATCTCTGCATCCAGATCCCTCAGTCATTGGATAGGGTTTCTAGCATGACAATTAGGGTGTTTGGCCATCCCATCACCACAGTAGTTCAGTTCCAGCTGTCTCTCGACCATTACCAGCAGTCTATTGTGGGGGTATCTTTGTGGATTTCTGTGGGCTTCTCTAGTACTTTGTTTCCTGCGGTACAATCCTATTATATGTTGACCAAGAGTTTAACATTTGCTTTACATATGGGGAATGCATGCCATAAGATACTATTGCCTCCTTAAACCTTTTAAAATCCATCAGTTCAATTGGAGCCCAAATATTTTGTGTAGCAATTTGATCAGGCATCTGCTGTACGGTTACAGGATAAATTAAGGGTGACTGTGTGAAAACAGGCTTTCTTTCTGCAACCTTATGATCCCGACTTGAAACAACTTCACTGTTAATTTCTTCTGTCTGAATTTTTACAGGTTTAACAAGTTCTTCTAAAGCTGTTATCCTGGCACTTAAATTGACTATCTTTTTAAATATTAAAATGTGGATTAGCATAGTGATAAGCTGCATAATTCCACCAATACTAATATTATATAGTTGTTCCATTGTCAGACTGTCTAAAATTTCAAACAAAAACCAATTTTCTTCCAATGTACACATAAAACCCATTTGTTTTTTAATGTGGAAAAAAAATACTCTTTTAGATAGTTTCCTTTAAAATATCTGGTATGTTATGACTTACCTAATCTGCGTAGAACAGTAGAAATCCGAGGGGATTTTCAAAGCAGCCACCTAGTGTCCCAGGTGTAAATCCAGAGAGAGAGAGAGAGAGAGAGAGAGAGAGAGAGAGAGAGAGAGAGAGAGAGAGAGAGAAAGAAAAGAGAGAGAGAGAGAGAACGCACAAGAGAGCGTACCCAGCTAAAGCTTAAATCCAGCCACGTGTTCCCTCTTGTGCTGAGTCAAGGCTTGGGTCTGGCTTCCTTAAGCTCCGACCACGTGCGTTGGCTTTACAGGCAGGGCCCTGTTCGGCAGGGCAGGTCTGAGTTGTTTGTAACACCTGTAACACCGGCTTTAAGCAAGCAGGATTTAAGCAAGCAGCTCACCGATAGTTCAGCCTGAGGTCAAGCAGACCTAGACCCAGGCTAAGAAGCCACCACTTGGACTAAGAAGCCAACTGGCGCCTGCCGCCGCCTGCCGCTGCCGGCCGCCTGCCGCCCTTGCGGGAAAGCGGACCTGCCGCCAAGCCAAGCAGTTTTTAATGGATTCTTGTCACATTGGGCGCCAGATATTGATGTAATCAACAGTCTTATTAAATAAGAAACACAGAAACAATGTAAAAGAGAAAGCCGAGAGGTCAGAGCTCAGAGCTAAAATCTCACCCTTCCACCTGCGGTGTCCCAGCTTCCCGAAAGAGAGCTATATCCTGTCTGTTCGTTTTTTTTTTTTTTTATAGTATGTTGTTCTGCCTTCTCATTTGTTGTAAACCCAAACACATGACTGCCTCATCACTGTCTGAATGTACAGCCCCCTAGGTCTTAAAGGCATATGTCTCCAATGCTGGCTGTATCCCTGAACACACAGAGATCTATGAGATTAAAGGCGTGTGCCACCACCGCCACACTCTGTCTATGGCTCTAATAGCTCTGACCCCCGGGCAACTTTGTTTATTAACATACAATCAAAATCACATTTCAGTATAATTAGAATACCACCACACCTCACTCAGGATGATTTTTTTCTAGACCCATCCATTTGCCTGCAAACCTCATGATGTCATTGTTTTTCTCTGCTGAGTAGTATTCCATTGTGTATATGTGCCACAATTTATCCATTCTTCAGTTGAAGGGCATCTAGGTTGTTTCCAGGTTTTGGCTATTACAAACAATGCTGATATGAACATAGCTGAGCACGTGCTCTTGTAGTATGATTGAGCATTTCTTGGGTATATGCCCAAGAGTGGTATAGCTGGATCTTGGGGGAGATTGATTCCCAATTTTCTAAGAAAGCGCCATATTGATTTCCAAAGTGGTTGTACAAGCTTGCATTCCCACGGGCAGTGGAGGAGAGTTCCCCTAGCTCCACATCCTCTCCAGCATAAGGTGTCTTCAATGTTTTTGATCTTAGCCATTCTGACAGGCATAAGGTGGTATCTCAGAGTTGTTTTGATTTGCATTTCCCTGATGATTAGGGATATTGAGCAATTCCTTAAATGTCTTTCAGCCATTTGAGTTTTCTCTGTTGAGAATTCTCTGTTTAGTTCTATAGCCCATTTCTTAATTGGACTGTTGGTCGTTTTGATGTCTAATTTCTTGAGTTCCTTATATATTCTGGATATCAGTCCTCTGTCAGATGTGGGATTGGTGAAGATCTTTTTCCATTCTGTAGGCTGTCGCTTTGCCTTGTTGACTGTATCCTTTGCTCTACAAAAGCATCTCAGTTTCAAGAGGTCCCATTGATTGATTGTTTCTCTCAGCATGTGAGCTACTGGTGTTATATTTAGGAAGTGATCCCCTATGCCAATGCGTTCAAGACTACTTCCTCCTTTCTCTTCAAGCTGGTTCAGAGTAGCTGGATTTATGTTGAGGTCCTTGATCCACTTGGACTTAAGTTTTGTGCATGGTGACCCATATGGATCTATTTGCAGCCTTCTACATGTTGATGTCCAATTATGCCAGCACCATTTGTTGAAGATGCTTTCTTTTTTCCATTGTACACTTTTGGCTTCTTTGTCAAAAATTATATGTTCATAGATGTGCGCATTAATATCAGGATCTTCAATTCGATTCTATTGGTCCACATGTCAGTTTTTATGCCAGTACCAAGCTGGTTTTTTATTACTGTAGCTCTATAGTAGAGCTTGAAGTCAGGGATCGTGATGCCTCCAGAGGTTGTTTTATTGTACAGGATTCTTTTGGCTATCCTGCATTTTTTGTTTTTCCATATGAAGTTGAATATTATTCTTTCGAGGTCTGTGAAGAATTGTGTTGGGATTTTGATGGGGATTGCATTGAATCTGTAGATTGCTTTTGGTAAAATTGCCATTTTTACTATGTTGGTCCTGCCTATCCATGAGCATGGGAGATCTTTCCATTTTCTGACATCTTCTTCAATTTTTTTTTCAGGGACTTAAAGTTCTTATCATATAGGTCCTTCACTTGCTTGGTTAGTGTTACCTCAAGGTATTTGATGTCATTTGTGGCTATTTTTAAAGGGTGATGTATCTCTGATTTCCTTCTCAGCTTCTTTGTCCATTGTATATAGGAGGGCTGCTGATTTTTTTGAGTTGATCTTGTATCCTGCTATGTTGCTGAAGGTGTTTATAAGCTTTATCAGTTCTTGGGTGGAATCTCTGGGGTCACTCAAGTATACTATCATGTCATCTGCAAATAGGGAAAGCTTGACTTCTTTCTTTCCAATTTGTATCCCCTTAATCTTCTTACGTTGTCTTATTGCTCTAGCTAGAACTTTAAGTATTATATTGAATAAGTATGGGGAGAGTGGACAGCTTTGCTGATTTTAGTGGAATATCTTTGAGTTTCTCTCCATTTAATTTGATGTTGGCTGTTGGCTTGCTGTAAATTGCCTTTATTATGTTTAGGTATGTTTCCTGTATTCCTTATCACTCCAAGACTTTCATCATGAAAGGGGTGTTGGATTTTGTCAAATGCCTTTTCTGCATCTAGTGAGATGATCATGTGGTTTTTTTCTTTGAGTTTGTTTATATGGTGTATTACATTGATGGACTTTCATATGTTGAACCACCCTCGCATCCCTGGGATGAAGCCTACTTGATCATGGTGGATAATTGTTTTTATGTGTTCTTGGAGTCTGTTTGCCAGTATTTAATTGAGTATTTTTGCATCAATGTTCATGAGGGAGATCGGTCTGTAGTTCTCTTTCTTTGTTTTATCCTTGTTTGGTTTAGGAATCAGGGTAATTGTAGCCTCATAGAAGGAGTTTGGTAATGTTCCTTCTGTTTCTATTATGTGGAACAAGTTAGAGAGTATTGGTATTAACTCTTCTTTGAAGGTCTGGTAGAATTCTGTGCTGAAACCATCTGGTCCTGTGCTTTTTTTGGTTGGGAGACTTTTAATGACTGTTTCTATTTCCTTATGGGTTATTGGACTATTTAAATAGTTTATTTGGTCTTGATTTAACTTAGGTATGTGGTACCTATCCAGAAAATTGTCCATTTCTTTTAGGTTTTCCAGATTTTTGGAGTAGAGGTTTTTGAAATATGACCTGATAATTCTCTGGATTTCTTCAATGTCTGTTGTTATGTCCCCCTTTTCATTTCTGATTTTGTTGATTTGGATTCTCTCTCTCTGTCTTTTGGTTAGTTTGGATAAGAGCTTGTCTATCTTGTTGATTTTCTCAAAGAACCAACTCTTTGCTTCATTATTATTTTTTGTATTGTTCTCTTAGCTTCTATTTTATTAATTTCACCTCTCACTTTGATAATTTCCCGGCGTCTATTCTTCCTGGGAGACTTTGCTTCTTCTTGTTCTAGAGCTTTCAGGTGTGCTGTTAAGTCACTAGTGTGAGCTTTCTCCAACTTCTTTATGTGGACATTTAGTGCTATGAATTTCCCTCTTAGCACTGTTTTCATAGTGCCCTATAAGTCTGGCTATGTGGTGTCTTCATTTTCATTGATCTCTAGGAAGTCTTTAATTTCTTTCTTTATTTCTTCCTTAACCCATTGGTGATTCAGTTGAGCATTATTCAGTTTCCATGAGATTGTAGGTTTTCTGTAGTTTTTGTTGTTGTTGAAATCTAACTTTAAACCATGGTGGTCTGATAGAACACAGGAGGTTATTCCACTTGTTTTGTATCTGTTGAGATTTGCTTTGTGGCTAAGTATGTGGTCGATTTTAGAGAAAGTTCCGTGGGGTGCTGAGAAGAAGGTATATTCTTTTTTGTTAGGATGGAATGTTCTGTAGATATCTATTAGGTCCATTTGGGTCATGACATCAGTTAAGTCCTTTATTTCTCTGTTAAGTTTCTCTTTGGGAGATCTGTCCAGTTTTGAAAGTGGGGTGTTGAGATTTCCCACTATTAATGTGTGGGGTTTTATATGTGGTTTAAGCTTTAGTAATGTTTCTTTTACATATGTGGGTGCCCTTGTGTTTGGGGCATAAATGTTCAGAATTGAAACTTCATCTTGGTGGATCTTTCCTGTGATGAGTTTACAAATCCGTAAAAGTACTTAACATTTTCTATGTTGTGTTTTTAGTTTAAGGGAAGCTCACCATTTTCCCTTGAGAACATTAACCAATCCCTGAGAGATTCCTAAGTGGAGAGGAACTTAGAACCCAGAAACTGAATTCTGGAGTCTCAGAGTAGAGATTGAATGGAAGATGTGGCTACTCAATTAGTATAAAAAGGCTCAATGCTTTTCCCTCAACATAAAGAGAACAGGAAGGGATTAAACTGCAAAAGGGTTCAGAAAAAGCAAATACCACCAACAAAAATAAAACAACAATGAAATACAAAAATAACAAAGAATAAAAAGTTTCATACATCAGATGAACCATGACAGTAAAACTCTAAATGTAAAGTGAAGTCTACAATGCAATTTGAAAACCTGAGGGAATTCTTTTTTCTTTTTTAAGAATTTTTTTTATTTATTTTACATACCAACCACAGATCCCCCTCTCATCCCTCCTCCCACTCCCCACCAACGCCCCCCCATCCCATCCTCTGAAAAAGTAAGGCTTCCCATGAAGAGTCAGCAGAGCCTGGTACATTCAGTTGAGGTAGGTCCAGGCCCCTCCCCCTGCATCAATGCTGTGCAAGGTGTTCCACCATAGGTAATGGGCTCCATGCACCAGGGATGGATCCAGTTCCTACTGCCGGGGGGGGGGGGGGGCTTTAACAGACCAAGCTACACAACTGTCTCGCTTATGCAGAGGGCCTAGTCCAGTCCCATGCAGATTCTGCTCCTGTCAGTCTAAAGTTCATGAGTACCCACTAGCTTGTTTTGGTTGTCTCTGTAGGTTTCTGAATCATGATCTTGATGTGATAGAATCTCATAGAATCCCTCCTCCCTCTCTTCAACTGTGTTCCTTTGAGCTTGGCCTAGTGCTTGGCTGTGGATCCCTGCATCTGCTTCCATCAGTTACTGGGTGAAGACTCTATGATGACAGTTGGGGTATTCATCAATCTGATTATCAGGTTAGGTCAGCTCAAGCACCCTCTGCATTATTACTAGTAGTCTAAGCTGGGGTCATCCTTGTGGGAATTCTTGAAACAGCATTCTGTGGAGTGTCTGGTTTTGCTTAAGCAATAAATAGACTGAGAATTCTTTTCTTCCTTCCAGAAAGATTTCCCCAGGATTGACTTCATATGTGGCCAAGGTAGAGAAAGGTGGCAGACAATTATGGGCAAGGTGATGATCAGTGTGGGGGAAGGGGTTTGACTTGGTGCCAACAACAGGACTAGAGGCTTGTGCGATCTTCATCTGTCTGTGGACAGGAGGCATGGACACACTCCTTTATTGACCTTAATTTTCTGCCTGTGATAAGGCTTGGGTATTAGGGCAAGAGCTTGTAATTATAAGACTTGGTTTTGATTTGATTGATTTATCTGCATTAAGCACTGAAGGCCTTACCGAAAACAGATATTTGCCACAGTTTCATACTGTCTTAAGAGTCATTACATTTAAGAATGCTGGTGTTTCTTTTAATAACTCATAACTTTGCAGTGTGGACAGACTGAACATACATATATTTAATATCATTAGATCTCCATATCTTTGTCTTTATCCATGAATTCAGATAAGAGAGGACAAAAAATTTTCAGAAAAATAAATTGTGTCTAAATAAGTAAAGGCATTTTTCTATAAATCTTTTTCTTTGAAGAACACAGTATAACAACCATACACCTAGAATTTATACTGTATTAGATATGAGCAGTTTCCACATGATTTGAGGGATACAGGAGGAGGATGTACATGAAGGTTGTCAACAAGTGCTATACTGTTTTGTACAGAGACTTCCTCATTGGCAGACTTTACTATTTACAATAATCATAGAACCAACTATTAATATAGAGAATATAATTTATAGAGAATTCAGAGGGACAAACTGGAAATAAGACTGTGTGTGTATATATGTGTATATGCATATATGAATATGTGTATATGTATCTATGTGGGTGTGCATATGTGTATTATAGGAATTAATAACAAATTGAGTTATAAGCTCTTTGGTGGCTATGGGAAATATAGGAATAATTTAGTTTAGAATACTTTATGTAAGACTCTTTGCCTTAACTCAAGCTACTCTTGTAAGCTTGAGATAGTGGGTCAGAAACAAAGCTGTAAAGCAGAGTGCTGACAGCATACACCTTCCCTTTGCTCGTTGGTTTCAATATTTTGCCTAACTGAATGTCCAAGGAGAGCATAGATGTTTCTCTTCCAACTCTACTTTAAAAAGATCATTTTTTCAGCAGAATTAATATTGACAAAATGCACACATTACCAGGAACAATCTAGAGAGGAGAGGTCTACATTTAGAGTCTGGTGACATTCTCTAAAGAAATAGGAAGAAAAATACAAAGCCCTCAGCATTCAGGTGGAAGCACAAAAGAACCTAAGAGTCAAAGTAATCCCGAATAATCAGGATTGCTGAGGTATTGGAATATCTGGTTTGAAATCATGTTTTAGTCACACTAGCACACAACATTTTACTGTCACAAAAGTGCTCAAGAAGATGGTGGAACAGAAGATTTGGAAAAGGCCACACATCCTACAGCCATTAGAACTTGACAAAGATACCAAAAATAAACATTTTTTTTTTAACTTCAAAAACTTCTTTTTAGGGGCTGGAGAGATGGCTCAGGGGTTAAGAGTGCTGCCTATGCTTCCAGAGGTCATGAGTTCAATTCCCAGCATCCACATGGTGGCTCACAGCCATCTATAATAACATCTGGTGCCCTCTTCTGGCCTGCATGCAGAACACTGTATATGTGATAAATAAATGTAAACAAACAAACAAACAAACAAAAACTTCTTTTTAGCTTAAAAAATAATGGTGAAAAAACTTGGTATATACATGTAGATGAATGAAACTAGGTCCTTATCCATCACTTTATTCAAAACCCAGTTTAAAAAAAAACCTAGAAATTTGAAGGAACACAGGAGAAACAGATGGATAGGAAGGGATAATCTGAATGACTGCAATAATGATTGGCAATTGCAATTACATCAAATTGAGAAATTTTGCATGACAAAGGGAACTCAACCAATTGCAGAAACAGAGAACAGAATGGCACAATGGCCAGCAATTCACAAGGCAGAGAGGAACCCAAAACCTTAAAAGCCAAAAGAGTAAATAATACAATAAATCACCAGGAAAATGAACAGACATGTTAGATGAAGTGAAATGGCCAATAAAAATGTGAAATTGTTTTTATCTTTAGCCATCAGAAAGACACAAATCAAACCCACACTGAAATTCTCTCTCTCCATTCTGCATTGCTGGCAAGAAAAAAAAAAAAAAAGAAAGAAAACTACAAATGTCCAAGGCACAGGGAATAAAGCCTCTTGTACACAATTTTGGAAAAGCAAATTAGTTCAGACATGAGGGAAATCAGTAGAGTGGTTTCTCTAAAATCAAAAATATAGAGCTACCAGGTGGCCCAGCCACAACTCCTGGGTACACACCCAGCAATGGAGGTTGGTTTCCATGGGAGACACCTGCACGTCCATGTTGATCACAGCATCCTTCACAGCTGCAGTCTATGCAGTCAGCATTGGTGTCCGTCAATAGATGAATGGCTAAAGAAAACACAGTATGTATGCACAGTGTGGTTTCATTAGTCACAAAGAAGACTGAAGTTATGTTGTCTGTAGGAAAGGAGATACAACTGGAGATCATCATAGGAAGTGAATCCAATCATACAAGAACAGAATGTTATGGGCAGTTTAGAAAGAGTTTTAAAAATTACATTAAAATACAGATTTGTGTGGATGTATAAGGGGGTAGGGGGACAGGAACTTATATAACCAACTGTGTTGTGTGCATATTCAAAAGTAATTTCCCGGCCGGGTGGTGGTGGCGCATGCCTTTAATCCCAGCACTCGGGAGGCAGAGCCAGGCAGATCTCTGTGAGTTCGAGGCCAGCCTGGGCTACCAAGTGAGTCCCAGGAAAGGTGCAAAGCTACACAGAGAAACCCTGTCTCGAAAAACCAAAAAAAAAAAAAAAAAAAAAAAAAGTAATTTCCCCTAATTATACAGAACACTAGGGCTTGTGTAGAGCACAGACTGATTAGGGTGATCTTAAAGCAGATATCTATATAGTGTTTAAACAGGTCCGTAAACATGACTATTCTCAACACTGGACCCTTTCACAGAGAAAATGATCAAATTGTCAGATTTTTTTTCCTTGATCCTGGTTTATTGCAAAAAAGACAGGCATGTTCAGAAAGCCAGCAAATTCTACAATGTTGGAAGACAGGAAGCTACGTGTGATTTTCTCTGAAATAAAGGGCCTCAAGTGTTTTTCAGTTAGAGAGAAACTGACGTCCAGAAAGATGGAATAAATTTCCTGATTTATACTCAGGTTTAAATTAAAAACCTTTCACTTGGATTGCTTATTTCATAATGATGTTCTCCATTTAAATTTAATTCAGAGAAATATCTATCCTTTCAGTCTGAATCAACAGCTGGAGTTATGAGAAAAGCAGATTTCAGAGCTGACGTCTGTGTCCCCTTTGTCCTTAAACTCGTCATCTGTGTCTGCTCTGGTTTGTCATCTGTGGAGCTGGAGGGAGGATTTGGGTTTGATGTTTCAGTGTACAAATAGAGTGAAATGTAAATACATTTCTATTCCCATTATTTAATTATTGTTATACTTCTGAATTCTTGATTTTTTCCCCCCAAAAGTAGAGTGGGGTTTAACCCTGAGCATGAAGTCTGCTGTCTGCAGTCAGTGGCTGCGTCCACTGACTAAATTGTTTCTTCTAACATCTGCAGACATTCTCTGTAGCTGTGATCTTTAATTTGGTCTCTGCCCTGGTTAGCACCATCCACACACACAAACTTCACACTCAAGTTTGTTTTCACTTTTT
The DNA here is from genome assembly GCF_049852395.1 of Peromyscus maniculatus bairdii. Taxonomy (NCBI): domain Eukaryota; kingdom Metazoa; phylum Chordata; class Mammalia; order Rodentia; family Cricetidae; genus Peromyscus; species Peromyscus maniculatus. Next base: position 57,875,461 of record NC_134852.1, on the reverse strand, counting down.
TGAAACAGTATATTTTTATGGAAAACATGTTGTTATTATTAAGAAAGAGTAGGGACTAAGATTAGAATAGCCAATTGAAAAGATAAATATTGGGCTGGGGATTAGCTCAGTGGTAGAGCACTTGCCTAGCAAGCTCAAGGCCCTAGGTTCAGTCCTCAGCTCTGAAAAAAAAAGGAAAGATAACTATTTAAAAATGTGTGGATTTTCTTCCCTTTAGATAGATAACCCCTGGCGCACACAGTACAGACTACGACTTTATTCAAATCTGCCAAAACAAGTGGAGTAGATCTGCTCCTTAATCAAAGACCATACACAGCGGGTGTGAGTGCATTCTTAATCCTTTGACTTTGATTGCTACCGAGGGCAGTGCTCAGGCAGGGAGATAGCAGACACTAACTATCATTTAAACTGCTTTTACAATTTCAAGGAGTTGCTTGATAGACATTATGAAAATGTCATTTATACTGGATGAATTTTCTGCTCACCATTGCGAGTATGTGTATAGCACAATTTATCAGATGTTTTTGGTCTCCATAGACAGATTACAAGCTTTCACTGAGTTTGGGCTTTGGAAGAATTTCAGACATGAGACAAAGTGTGATCCGGTTAAAGTACTCGGTACAAGCTCTCCAGTGTGGACATTTTAGCTGTGGAAAAGCAATATTGACTCTATTTTGCTCTCAATAAGAGTCATCTGTCAAAAAGAGAAAAACAGGAAGCTTTAAAAGGAGTTTTGCTAAGTTGAGGAAGCCAGGGGCAGAAAGAAGGGGCTCATGGTTGCTTACTGCGATACAGAATCAGGGATATGGACAGAAAAAGGAGCTTCTGTTATCTCAGCTTGACTTTTTATGTGGAGAGGTGTCCTTGAGTCTTCCTGTTTAAAAGGAAAAATGTCACAAGTGTGCTGTCTCTCATGTAGACAAAGGGGTGTGTGTCTATTTCTTGTATTACTAGCTAAACCAGAAGGAAATACAAGTTTTAGCAAAGAGAATAAGCATGACCTCCATGTATTCACCTGCAGTTATTAGTGGTTACTTCAGATACAGGACAGTGATGCACAGGGAAAAATGCATCTGAGACAGGACCATAGACTCAGCCCCCAAATATGGGTGCTCAGCAATGTTGCAGGTTGGAGGTAAGACTGGTGTTTTCTTGTTGGTGGGTGTGTGGGATAGACTAGTGGAACTAAGGAGGCCAGGCGTCTCCTGCTGTGAGTCAGATCCACCCAGGGATGGGACTGGATGCTGAGAGTAGAAGGTCACTGTCAGTTCCCTCTCACCTGCAGTGCTGGGTTTGATCTGATCAGACAAGAATTCTCAATAACTGGAGAGTTGGTGCTGCGTGAGAAGATGTCCATAATTGTGATGTAGGAAGCTTTGTATGAAATATGGCATAATCAACATGTGTGTGCAATCTACTGGAGTCTGAAGTCTCTGAATTCTCATCTATCAACAGATTAACAATGAAGCCATTTATTTGTTCATTCACTGGGACCTCTTGTCTATCAAAGTGCTTTATTCTCTGGCTGGGCAGTAGCACATCTAGCAAACATCCCCTCTGTCCTCAAGGAACCTGCATCCTGCATTCTAGAGTGATAAATCTATAATGAGCAATTCAAATTAAGAGTTTCAGAAAATGATAACGTTACAAAATAAGATGATAATGGCCAAAGCAGAGCATATATAGAAGTTGGGAAAGCAAGGGAGCATGGGAGACAAGGCATCCCTGAATTTGACACAGGGCACGTGACTCTGAGATAAAAGTTAGGTGATAGGAAGTCAGTTACAGGAAGCAAATACACCAGTTGTATTTATTTCTCTATAACATTGCAATAGTGATGACTACTTGTGAATTAGTGCTATGGGGTAAAAACAATGGTGTGGTAGAATTGTAATGCCCTATTAATATTAGAACCTTATTATTCTGATGATGGTAACATGGCATTGTAAAAGTGTTTGGTGATGGTAGTTCTAGTAGTAGTTGACCACTTCAAATTTTATCTCTTAAAAAGTGACATTTACTACATGGAGAAGAAATTTTGAGCAGGGATCTCTTTAGGACCATTTCAGAGCTGTGATCCTGTTTAGAGATTCTTTTGGCCTGTGGATCCTCAAACACACACACACACACACACACACACACACACACACACACACACACACACTGTCTAATAGAACACCCTGCACTGAACTGACTTGCAGCAGGCTTTATATGTGAGCCTTACATTACCTGACTCCATTAGACTGGGTGTATGTCATAGAATTGCTCTTCTCAATCACCTGGACTGATTATTTATTTATTTATTTATTTATTTATTTATTTATTTATTGTGCCCCAACCATTTACTTACCTCTTAGTAGAAGGACCAGTCAGTATAATTCCTCTTATAAGCAGTTCAGTCTGTTTCTTCTCTCTGCCACATCTTTTGGGTTGGACACAAAAATCTAGGGGTAATAAGAGTATCATGTGTTTGAGATGAACTCATTATTCAGTAAAGTGAAAAAATCTGGGGAAATTATAGTTGCTTTAAATGGAATTGCAAGGACATGCAGGGCATAGTGGGGTTAACCTGAGTGTGTTTGCCTTGTATACTGCATGTAGTAATAAATAAGGAGACTATGATTATATATATATGGTATTATGTAAAGAAGGTTTAATATCATTACATAAAGTAAGAAAAGAGGGTCAGTTAATTTTCCTTCTTAAATAAGTTGCTGATCTTCAGTTTTGGAGTCTAAACTGGGTTCCTTACATTAAGAAAAGAGTGTCTAAGATTTACCTCCAAACAAGTTCCCACTGCAGAAGGTGCACCCTCTACCCTCATCACTGTGCTCCCTTGTTTATAAAGTACATATTCATTTCCAAGAAGATACCTTAAAGGGATGCAAGCTTAGCAATTGCATAATGTTTATGTTTCAAAGCTGTCAATCAAACTCTAGAATATCTTCATTCATTTTTTAGAAAAACTGAGGTTAAAAACTTAAAATCGCAGTGAAACCTCAGTAGACCAACATCTACTCAATTTTTGACAAAGTCAATCAATAGCTGTCTTTCTTAATTGCTTATTTGCATCTTTATAATAGTATGTGACTCCCGAAGGCAATGAGGATATTGACTGTGTCATTGTTGAGGGAAGTGTTAGTGGAAATGGGATTTAGTTAGTGGAATATCATGTAAATAAAGAGAGAAAGGAGGGTTTTAAATGTATATTAATCCATATTTGTGTTTCAAATTTCCATTGTTTTTCAGTAAAAACAAAAAGCCTTCTTGAATGAATTAATTTTTATATTGTCTCAGCTCTTAGCATCACCTTTTATGAACACACAATGTGCTTGTTTTAAAATAAAATTATTCTAAACTGTGAAAGAAATAAAAGCATTGACTTAAACTGTCTGAAACTAAATATAACACTTCTAAATTTGGAAAGCACCTTTAATATGTCTTCTACCTACAACTGAGCACTGCCTGTCTCCATGAACATGCATCCTCTTAGTCCTGCTGATGCTCCTGTACCAGCACTCTTCTATTTCAATCAGTTAATTCAGAGCAGCAATTCCTTCTTGAAGGGGAAACAATGGTGGATAATATCAGGAGCACACCTGAAGAACAGTACTTACTTTATAGAGTCAAGAGTTGTGGTTACATAAACTTTTCCTGGGACAAGAAATAGACGTTTACTGACGATGGAAAGAGCTGTCTTCCAATGACGGGACCCAAGGAATGATGCCACCCAAGTTCTTCATGGTCTAACAATGAGTTTATTTAGCTTCCTTCTACTGCATCAGTGAAGGAGGTACTCACCAAAGTATGTGACCCCAAACAGCTGCACCACTGCAAAGTCTTGCCCCAGCATGGATGTCAACTTCCTGATAGATTTATAGACAGTACTCCCCCTCCAGTCAACCTTCCACGGCAGATCCCAAATCATTATGACTTTGTGCAGCTGAGGAAGAATTACATACAAGTTGCAGGAAGCACGGTAGGGAGAGGCTAAAATCTCAGTGGAGGGCTTAATGTCCCTAACCACCTCTTCCTTCCACGAGGGAATGCCATCAGGTTGGCTCTTCAAGGTCACCTGTGAGTAGTCCCAGCTGCTTCTAATGAAGATGGAAGTGGTCGACAGCAGTGGTTTTCAATGTTTCATTATTAAAATGCATACCAGTTTTGTACACCTTATATTCTTTATACAATATTCACACACACATAAAATTTGTACTCTGGATGTGTTTAGTTCATTATTCTGTATATTTAAGCATTTCACAAATATAGCATTACACATTATAATAAAAGATACTTAATTAAAACTCTTTAGACAAGGAAGCTTCTAATTTAATCTTTTCTTGTCAGGATGGCCAACATTTCTCTCAAAAGATTAAATAAAGACTAGTTCTCAATATTAATGACTTTTCAGAGGCAATAATTTAAAAATAAAAACTACAAAATAATACTTATATATAAAATATGTTTTATTTTTATTCCTGTAACAGTTTTGACCTCAAAGCAATATATTTTTGTTTTTCTAAACTATAATTTTATTATGAACACTTAATGAAATGATCCCTATACGTAGAGATGGGAGACACAGCTTTTGAGTCTTAGCTCTGAAATCAGTTTAATCTTATACAAATAGCTGAAGTTTCTGAGTTTCACTTACTGCAGTTTTGGAAGGAAAAAGGCTTAACAGACTCATCCATCTCTAAAGTTTTAAGGTATCAGCTGAAAAAGCTCTGAGTTGGACATTCAGTTTCTCACCCTCTCTTAGTCTCTTCATTCTTACATAGTGTTCTAGTAATATTTATCAAAATTTGAGCTCTGCTTTCCAGAAAGAAGTGAAGATCTATTGCTGCTCAGCTTCAGAGAACACAATGTTCTCTAATAATCACTCATAGTGACACAAATATCTTAAACCCATGACTACAGAAAGGGAACAGGCACAAAGTGAACAGGGCACAGGTCAGGTGCACTGACCATTTCTCCCAGCCTCTTCCTTTGTTAGTCTGTCTTTTTCAACATCCTCCTCTGTATTTTTTCAATGGGCCTATTTATTCCTAACTAAAGCAATTCCACATTTCAGGTGTACTTTGCTTTTTTGGATTTTATAAGACCACTTTAATTAGGAATAAGTCATTAGCATAGGATTTCCCAATAAAGACAAGAGAATTGGTAATAGTATACTAAGAATGGTGTGTGTGTGTGTGTGTGTGTGTGTGTGTGTGTGTGTGTGTGTGAGAGAGAGAGAGAGAGAGAGAGAGAGAGAGGGAGAGAGAGAGAAAGACTTTGTCTTCAGTGTGTCTGCATAATTTTGGGCATGTCTGTGGGCCATTTGAACAACCAACAAGACTGGTTTAATTTGCTGTGCACAGCTGTGCCCGTATCTTTGTGCAGTACCATGTGATACTGGCCTATGGGCATGTTTGTAGGCCATGGTCTTGACTGATGATAGATGTGAGAGGCCAACCCTACTAGGCAAATGTTCCTGGTCTGTATACAATACTTGGCTCAGTAGGAGAGGAAAAGCAAGCCAGTAAACAGCATTCCTCAGTGGTGTTTGCCTCCTCTCTTGAGTTCTTGGCTTCTCTAGATGACAGACTAAGCTCTAAGGTAAAATACACCCTTTCCTCCCCGAGTTGCTTTTGCTCAGTGTTTTATCACAGCAATGAGAAGCAAATCAGGCAAGGGAAGAACATAAAATGTGAAGTATAGCAGCAGTCTCACAGCATCTAAGGCAAGGAACTCTTGTCTTGTGTTTCACTAGCTCTGAATTGCTTACGTTTATAATCATGTTTAATCGTTAAGAAAACTCTGAAAACCAATTTATATAATGACCAGTGAAAATAAACAGAACTCCACAGTGCAAGTAGCTTACTTAAGCTCACAAATCCTAGTGATAGCAGACCACTGAATTCATGTCTGAAACAAGAGCACCTGATTTCTTTTTGAACAACTAGCAAGACCATTTAATTTGCTATGTATAGTCATGCCTTTATTTTTGTGCAGTACCAGGTGATATTTGGATATTTGAAAAACTGAATGTTAATATGTGGTTAGTTGTAGTTTCCATTCAGAGTTTGTTTAAATCAACACAGGTTTTATTTTTGTTATTTCTTTTCTTAATATGAATATGCCATATTTCTATTATGCTCTCCATCACTCATTTGAGACTTTCAGTAATATTCCTTCTTTTGTGTACTAGGAAACTACAGGAAGAATGGCCTTCACTTTTATCAACCCATCACCAAGGATTCTTTTATAAGAAATATTGTGTTGTGATTCCTTGAAGTTAGTTAGGAAACTGTCTAATTATTTTTATGGGAATATCTGGCTTCTGCTTCCCTCACCTAGATAAAGCCCTAATATGTCCTTCATTTTTGACACTAGAGCCTGTTAATAGCTCATGCCATGTGACTAATTACATTTTGATGTGTTGTGTATATTAACATTCTTGAGGAATTGGTACATTATCCTATGTAATGATAAGGATTGAGATATTCACAAGTATTAAGGTCTAATAGTGATGCTACAGAGCTGGCTTGGCCATTGAAGGCTAGGTCTACAATCAAGAAGGCAAGACCTGACAGCATGGAAAGTTGATCATTTAGTTCCTTTCAGTGTACAATTTCCCACTGCTTTGTGAAATAAGGGTTGATTTTATGTATAGCCAAGGTACCCAATAATTGTCAAACATCAGCCCAGATGCTTCTCTGGAGGTCCTTTTTTAGATGTAACTAAAACTTAAGTCAGTATGTTATAAGCAAAGTGAATTGTCTTCCATAATGGAGTGAACCTCACAACATCTGAAGAATGTGCCAGTGAGAAGGGATGAGTAAAGGGTGGAGACATGACATCATCTCCACATGGACCTCAGTCAACCTGTGTTAGAACACCGGGATTTGTCAAGTTCAAAACCCTTAAAAACTAACTCCTGAAAATCTTAATCTCTTGATAGAGAGATAATAGGTAGATGATAGATAGAAGATAGATGACACACATGAAGGAGAGTGTGAGAAAATAGATGACAAAATGAAAATAGATACATAGATGATAGATAATTTAAAAATAAAGTTCCCATTGCTTCTGCTTTTCCTCTCAGGAACAACTCTTCAGGCAGTGTTTCATCAGCCTTTTATCCAGTCTTTTTGTGTTATCCTTTGAATAGAAGCAGTATTTATTTACTGAATGATTTACCCTTATTTTTTGGCTTCATATGTCTGGACTCCTGGGGGAGGGGGGCGGAAATCTGTTACTGTCCCAAAGTGTAATGTGTACTGTGGGACACATTGTTTTATCTAATATACTGTTTTAGAAATGAAAAGTACGCCTTCAACTCGTATAGCCAGGAATACTTATAATAAGGCTCGATTTGGTTATTTTGAAACAGCAAACAGATAATAAGATGAAAGAACCAAAGGTCACAAAGGAGTTAATACTGTTAGGAGTTAGGGTTTGGACCACTCAACTGTACTCATTTGCACACATATTTAATTATAAGGTCATGGATTTTTTCCCATGTTTTTAATCATTCTTCTCTCATACATTATATCTCAACTGCAGTTTCCCTTCCCTCTTCTCCTCCCAAACCCCTCCCCTCCCCCCAGATCTACTCCTCCTCTGTTTCCCATAAGAAAAGGGCAGGCCTCCCAGGGTTATCAACCAAAGATGACATTTGTTGCAATGAGCCTAGCTAGGCACATCATCCCCTCATATTAAGGCTGGACAAGGCAACCCAGTAGGAGGGAAGAGTCCCAAAAGCAGCCAGAAGAGTCACAGGCAGCCCCGGCTCCCACTGTTAGGTGTCCCACAAGAACACCCAACTGCATAACCATAACATGTATGCAGAGGACCTAGGTCAGACCCACACAGGTTCCCGGATTGTTGGTTCAATCTCTGTGTACCTCTATGAGTCCTGGTTAATTGATTCTGTTGGCCATTTTCTTGTGGTGTCCTTGACCCTTCTGGCTTCCATAATCCTTCTCCTTTCCTGCAGGATTCCCCGAGCTCCACCTAATGTTTGCTTGTGGGTCTCTGCATCTGCTCCTATCAGTTGCTGGATGAAGCCTCTCTGGTAGTAATTATGCTATCCTCTACAAGGATATCAGAGTACCATAAGGAATCATTTTATTGACTCCCCCACCCCCAGGAACTGTTTGATTCTATTCTAGTTCTTTGGCTATCCAGACCCTGGTTCCTGGCCCTCCAGACAGTGTCAATCAAACATGGGCTCCCTTTTGTGGTGTGGGTCTCAGGCTGGACTAGTCATTGGTTGCACACTCCCACATGTTCTGTGCCACCTTTACTCCAGCACATCTTGCAGGTAGGACAAATTGTAGGCGGAAGGTTTTTGTGGCTGTGTTGGTGTCCCAGTCCCTCCACTGGTTACAGAAGATGGCAAATTCAAACTCTATCCCCCATTACCAGGAGTTTTCACTCCTGTAGATTCCTGGGAGTTCCCATTGCACTAGGTTTCTGCCACATTCCCGATATGCCCCCCCAGTTCCATGCATCTCTCACAGTCCTCTCTCCCTCCACTCCCTGACTTGTTCCCTCCTGTTCCCATCCCCACCCTCCCCCAGTCCACCCACAAAATCTATTACATTCCTCTTCCCAGGGAGATCCATTCATCCCCTATTGTTTCCTCCTTGTTACCTAGCCTCTCTGGAGCTGTGGATTGTAGCATGGTTATTTTTACTTTACAGCTAATATCCACTTATAAGTGACTACATAGTACCATGCTTATCTTTCAGGGTCTGAGTTACCGCACTCTGGATGACTTTTTCTAGTTCCATCCATTTGCTTGCAAATTTCATGATGTTATTTCTTTTAACAGCAAAGTAATTGAAAAATGGATAATGAAAATGAGGTACATTTACACAGTGGTCATGGATATTATTTATAGTTGAGGTATTACTGTCCAAGGATCATCTCATCTCAGACTTCTATCTAGCCTTCTCTTTCAGCAGGTCCCTCCTCAGCTAACAACATTTTTTTTAATGATGCAATCTGAACTGTTTCTAATTGAATCCCTCTTTCTTCTTCTCAGACATTTATCACTGTGAGCCATGTCTTCACAGGCTCTTCAGGGCAGTGTCTCACAAACAGGAAGGGTTATAGTTGCCTCCCACTCATCTGTCTCTGCATGTGGTGCTCACCCTTTAGCTGCTGTGATCTAAAGATCTGAAAGGAAAAAAACCTCCATGGATGTGATTCCCCCTCTTCATGGCAATGTCTCACCTCCCTCTGCAGCTGCTGTCCTCAGCCCCGCCTCCTGTCATGGACTGAATATGAGGAAACACAGCAGGAAGAGGCATTTTCATGGTAGTGAATTCCACAATTTAGGCCATTAGTCACGAAAAAATAAGCCCTGTTGCCCCTCGTTTCAGTTATGTTTCCAAGTGTCTGATTTCACCACTCTGGCTTTCTCGTAAGAAAAACAAACCACTCATATCTGTCTTGCTGGAAGTCAGACTGTTTTCCTGAAAGACAATGAACACATCATTATGTCTTGCTCATGAAGTACAGATTTTTTTTTCTAGGTATGAGGGGTTCAACACCAGGACATGAAGCAGTGATCTTTCTGGAAGAAGGATGTATAATGAAGGATGTGTTCTTAGATTTTGAGAAAGATTGCCAGTCCTAGTAAAAATGGAAAGGCATATAAAAAGAAGGCCTTTTTAATTCTGTTCTACCTCCCAGTATGGAATTCTGTCCTCTCAAACTCTAATGCCTAGAGATGTGTCTGAGATATCAAGACTCTAAGGAGAGAAACTGCAAACTGTTTTATTTCTAGATGTGGCTGATCTATGGGAAGATACAAGGCATTACATTGATGCCTAACATTCTTAAGTGATGGTGAGAGTTTTAAGAATTTCTATTCAATTATACAGCATCTCCTTCTACTTTTAAGATCTATTTTAGTTGAAAATTTTGTTACTTTCAGCGAAATCCCCTGGGTGATAATTGTGGAACCCAGTTCCCCTCTTTGTTCTTTGGAAAGAGATAAGACACCGGCTGGTGAACTGATAGAAATAAAGAGCTGAATCAGAGGAAGTGGAGATTGTAAGTGCAAAAGGGAGAAGAGTGCAGGGTGGCTAAGGACAGAGAATCATTCCAACTCACATAAATCTCACTTTTTTAAGCAAAAGGAAAGTAGCACCCTATAAAGTCCAAGGGGTCCTCTCAACTCTAAAAATTAACATCTTCCCAGATCTCAGAGAACATTCTGGAAGAGGAGTCAATGCTACAGTGAAGGTTAAGCGAGAAAGCTAAGCAAACTCCTTCCAAAGGCAAGAAACTTGAGGCCGATGTTTTTGGCATAAATCTTCCATCAAAGCAGACTTTATGAGAGCTGTGTGGAGTCTTTGTTAAATGCCTTTCTGTTCCTCTTTGTCTGTGTCTTATATTACATGCACAGGTTCCTGTTGGGAAAAAGGCTCATTGACCTCTGTTGGCTCTGAATATAAGAACTCATGATTGTTCTTGAATTGCATCATCCAAACCATCATTCTTTCCCAGTAACTGGCATGACAAGAATATGTATAGGACATCCCAGTGTGAGGTGCAGTGTGGTCTGCACATCTCTGTCCCTCAGCAAGGCACATGGAACCTAATTTTCATTTTTGTCATATTGACAGGTCATTAGGACATACAAGTGGATGAAACTGTGAATCATGTTATCCTAACAGGAAAACTTGAGGGAGCCCTTTTCTATTCTACTGTCTACACAGAGATGATGCTATGCACGAGGAAAGGCAAGCCCCAGCCTCCAGAATAATGAGCAATGAATTTCTTTTCTTTATAAATTGCTTAGTATAAGGCGTTTTCTTATAGCAGCCCAAAGTAGCTAAGACACTGTACTTCATACAATCAAATCAAATTACATAGCCATTCCTGAGAGTCCCAATGAATATGGACTGGCTCTTTTAAACGTCTTTCAGGAATCGTGATGCTACAGCACACAGATATTTTTTCCAAATCCACACAGACATAAAGCAAAGGACATTCTTCCCCTTAAGCTAACTTATCCCTTTGTACCCAATCTGGCATATTGAGATGCAGTAGTCATTTCTCTAACACAATATAAAATAATCATCCATCATTCTTCCTCCAGAACACTGTCATCAATAAGATTTGGTTGGCCTTTCCAAGAAGAGTCTGGAAACATTCTCAGAAATATTCTCAAATTATTTGTTTCTACACCATTTGTCAAGACCTCCTGGGATCTGAATACACTCATTAACTGATGCTTCAATTGGGTTATGAGCTGAAGCATCAGAGAGAGAGTCCCAGCTAATGTAAACTGAACATTTACTCAGGGGTTATCAGGCAGTTCTCAGAGTCTGGGAGGGACAAAGAACCAGTCAGGGCTTAGTGCAGCAGCAGAAAAATGCTCAGATTCTAGAACAGCCCCACTCTGGAGTAGCTTTCATTCCTATTGACACCATGCATCAGCTCTTGCACTCACTTCCCTGGTGACATCAGGTCAGTCTGGCTGGCTTTATCATGACCACCACTCTTGCTTCTGGCAGAGCAGTGTGGCTGCTGGAGCCACCAGACATTGCAGAAAGAATCTGGATAGAGCTCAAGTCTTTTCATCAATGGCATATTACCCAGAATCATGGGTAGATATCTGTGAAAAGGGGGCCTGGTTTATGTCAATAGCCCTTATGTTGAAAAATGTTGAGATAGTAAATACAATGTGTTTTGCTTTTGAGTGGAGGACTTTGTTCTATGAGATTTTCTACACCCCATTAAGGAAGAAGTGTACTCAGAGAATATTTAACTTACCTAAAAAGAACAATCTTGATGGTAACTCATGGATGACATCAAAATTCATGTCATTTCTACAGCTGTCTTCTAAGACCAATGACACCCATTTATGATAGTTGATTGTGACGATTCTTCATTTCTAGATGCAGCAAATGGGCGTAGAGTGTGTTTGCTGATTTCATTGACTTTACTCTGATACTAAAAGAGTTAAGTGTATAGAAGACATAGATGTCACTCACTACTCAGCCTGCTTCCGGCAGAGGCAGATCTCCACTCCAAACTTCAGATGCAAGTTGTCAGCAATGGGTTTGACAGAGTGAATAGGCTGTTGTTTTAGGGTGTCTCTTCAATCCTGGGACCTATTAGTAATGATATCCAGGAAGACCTCTGAAAGAAGACATGGAACCTTTGAGCCTAGTGAGTATCAGTGGCTGGTAGACAAGATGATGTAATAGACAGAAGGACTATAAGTGAGGGTGTGTTGGAGCCAGCAAGTAAGTTATTGGAATTTCTAAATATTTTCTGCTTTTTCTCCTGGCATTCTTATGTTCTTTCTTTTACATTGACCATGTATTCTATTCTGAGTGAACCAAAAGAGGAGATGCAATGCATGGGTGAGGGGTGTTGGAGAAAGTTGGAGCTAGGGAGGAGGTGGATGTGATCAAGGTACATTGAATTAATGTAAGAAATTTAAAAGTAATAAATTAAACATTATTAAAATAATTACAGGGCATAGTAAAAAATGATAATGCTAGGTGTTGAGCCCATCAGGAGGGAAGAAAGTGTGTTAGTTGTGCTAAATTAGAAAGCTTTTTCTCGCTGGGCAAATGGACGTATGTCTGTAACTGTATCACTAGAATTGGAAGCAGGAATCTTACAGGGGTGAGGCCAGCCTGGACCACAGAGTGAGACCCTATCTCTTCAGCAAAAACAAAACAAAGGCAAACAAACAAGAAAGAGCTGACTTTTCTTACTTCTCTCTCCTTTTAGCATTTAGTTACTACTTACAAGTATTTGAAGTAAGCAAAAACACCAGTTTTTATTTGTCATCAACTTTTGCATTGTGTAGTATTAGTTTTAAATGCTTTAAATTAAATCTTTCATATTTTAATAATTAAGACATTTAGCTGCTACTTTTAAATTAGAAAATCCAAGATGTATATGAAATTATTGAAATTATACAACATGCATTAGAAGCTTATATACATTGCTTATCTCTATATAGTATCTATATACCTTATATATATATGTACATATACATGTAGATATGTATCCATATGTGATTTTTTTATACAACAGTAGAATTGCACCATTTTAACTTAATGATTTCTTCTACTTTTTGGTTGCTGGAGGAGAAATGAGCCCTGGTTGTCTACACTTCTCTTCTTCCTTCTCTGTATCTATTTCTACAACAGCAGTTGGCTACTACAGTAATATCAAGTGAAGAAAAATAAATCCAATGGAGTTAGTTGGTTCCTGCTTTCTGAGTCAGAATAGTTTCACCATCCAAAACAGACTGAGAACATGTAACTCACAACTTGACCTTTGGGGTCACTGGCCTTATAGATCTGCCTAATATGATGCTCAGAGCATCATGGATGATGTATGCAGACTCCAACAGCAGGAAGTGGGGACAGTGTGGGCATAACCCTTTACCACATGCACATTCATCCACCATCAGGCAGAAGGCTGCAAATTCAGAGACACATCTTAAGAGTTTCAAGATGGCAACAGTAGGACATTAACCACACAGGCATGTGATTTGTATTTGGGATCTCATCATTTCCCTTTGAAGGGCATCAGGCAAACCAGCTTCTTTTTTAATGACTCACATGAGAAAAATGTGTGTGTGTGTGTGTGTGTGTGTGTGTGTGTGTGTGTGTGTGTGTGTGACATCCCCATGTTCTACATTGTGTGGTCTGCACAGAAGGTCATGTGTAAACTTAACTGTTCACTTTGGTGGTATTGAAAGGTTGAGTCTTTGTGGGTGATTAGGATGTGCAAGTAGGTGAAGCTATGAATGTTGTTATCCTGACAGGAAATCTACCAGAAGAGGGCACATAGGATATGCCGCACATATGGTCATGCAACTGAACAAACTTTCACTTACTTCTCTCTAAATGCTCCACCTCCTGCTTCCTGATATATGGCCACATTATCATTACTTCTTAGCCTGGGAGATTAGGAAAGGTCCACAAGAAGAATCAGAGTCAAGTAGTACACTCTTGAGAGTTCTCAGAAATAAGACTCTTTTCACAATGGAATTTAAGCGTTGGCCAGAGACTACAGGGAAAAAATAGAAACAAATTTTCAAACCTTTGACTATGTCTTTGGTGTTTCTTACTAAGAAACCATTAGAGGTCTCACCTAACCAGACTTCTCAATGTCCTCACATGCTGCAAATTCAAAGAAGTCGGGGCTTCTTAGTCTAGTTTCTCCTCTCTTAGAGGTCTACACAATGGTCAAAGGCATGCATATTCCACATGAGGATTTGGGGGTGGTGTCAGTAGCAAAAGTGGTTTGAGAACATGTGGTGTGTGTCTACTTCTTGGTGTGTGTGTGTGTGTGTGTGTGTGTGTGTGCAAATCAATGTGTACACTTTAAAATCCCAGGAGTTCTACAATATGAAGATATCTCTTGCTGGGTTTATAACCTGAAAATACCCAGGAAGACTTTCATTTGATCCCTCAGAGTGTGTTATAATCAGCATCAGCTTTTCTTCTTCTAATGTTTAAATCTGAAATGCCAGCAATGATTATAAATGCAGCATTGATTTATTAACAGGCTTTTCTCAGAAATGAAAATGAGCATTATCACATTAAAATAGCCAGGCGGTGGTGGCGCACACCTTTAATCCCAGCACTTGGGAGGCAGAGGCAGGCAGATTTCTGTGAGTTGAAGGCCAGCCTGGGCTACAGAGTGAGTTCCAGGACAGGATCCAAAGCTACACAGAGAAACCCTGTCTCGAAAAACCAAAAAAAAAAGTCATGCATAATTTAAAAAAAAATATTAAAATGGAGGAAAAGTAGTAATTTTAGATCAAAGGATATTCAGTCTGTATTTATCCCCCATATGATACAGGAAAAACCCAGAGGATAAGAATTGATAATTTGAATTTTGTTCATTACTTTCCAGATAGTAGGAAAATAGGCAAATTGTCATTATCAGAAATTTGTTTCAATTCTCATTTGCTTTTGTATTTTGGGTGGCTTTTAGTTTCACTGGTTTCAGTATAATGGTTTTTGATTCATGAGACACTGTAGCCTAAGAATGACTGACGGAGCACATTCAGAGAGCCATGTGCCTTGGACACAAGCCCATCTTGCTGTGGTACATCTGCAGCTGGCACTGCTCGGGGTCAGTGGGTGGTTGTTTAGATCTGGATTCCTAAGGACTCCTGCTGCCTGGGACAGACAGCTGAATGTATGTCAGTGGCAGACTCCCAAGGCATAAGACACTGTAACTACACAGTTCAGAGAGGTCTGATGTAGTGATAGGTACTGTGGAATGTCTGAATGTCTCTTATGTCAATCAATATCTGCCCCTGTCACCAGCCAGGGTCTCTGATGCACAAAGCTGACTGTGCAGTAACCACAGTTAGATGACTAAATGCTTCAGAATTATGTAGAATTAAGATGCACTTTTTACATCCTTGGTATTTGGCTTAAATCTTATTTCAGGAACATCTGGAGAAATATGCGTTGGATAGAAAGACTTGTGCTGCAGCTGAGAGTATGGAAACTATAGAGAGCTGCTGTTTCATGTGCTAAAATATGACTAGGAATGTTCCAGTCTCTGTGTGCTAATTCACTTATTCCTCACGACAGTCTCATGAGATGAATTAAGTACTATTCTAGCTCTTCACGGATGCTGTGGGGTGGAAAGTTGGCTCAGCTGTTAATAGCGCTGGCTCACAACAAAAAGGACAAGAGAAGCTAAATGATTATCCAACACTGTAGCAAAATGGCAGTTTTGGTCACAGTTTTCTCTTGTCCCTAACCACTGTACTTTCCTGGTAAAGCATGATCAATTTCCCCTTCCTACCAGAGGGAGACCTCATGTCCTAAATTTCTTCTGTGGCTTTTATTGGAGTTTGGAAGCAACATCTTCCAAATATATACATTAGATTGTCACAAGAGGGCAGCCTTAGAACTCTGAGAAAAGATACCTGTAAATTGGCCATTTGGAGGAAATTCAGGGTATCACACTCCTCTCATCCCCAGGAATGCCAAAGCCACAGGAATGCCAAACCCAGAGCTATTAAGGGCACTATACCTGGAATTGTGTTTAGAATGTACACTCTGGTTGCTCCACATATACAACATTAAAACTCAGCTTTGGACCATGAGATCCCCTTATATTCTCCTGAATCATAAATTGTAGAACAAATACACTATTCATTTTCTTATGACAAATACTCATTTTCTTAAGCTCAAGAACATTAGTTTTTTTTTAATTTCTCTGTGCTCTGACACAGATTATCATTTTCAGCTGAGAGTCCTGACTTATAAGTAAAACACAAAATCCATTGTGAGCTTGCATAAATAATACAGAAGAGAACAGCAAGTGCATTGCACTTATTAGAGACAAAGTTTCTCTGCAGAGGTGTTTGGTTAATAATGTAAAGTGTGCGTTGTGCTACGAGGATTGGTCAGGAACCCTTAAATGCCTTAAAGCTGCTATGCAAGACATCTCCAAATGATGCCTGTCACCATGGCAATGCCTGAGCTAAGAGGGACAGGGAAATGAAAGGGGAGGTGGTTAAACCAGCACCTTCAACAGGTAGAGTACAGAGAAGAGGCCTTGCCATGCAATCCTGTACTGCTCGGTGGGAGGAAAAACAAAACTCTGTACCTTCTGTACTTGGGAAATTCTTTAAGTGCCTGGCAGAAGGTCAATGGCTTTCTGAGTTTAACAGAAAATTTATTCGTACACTACTATAATTTGATATTACTAAATGTACTCACGATAAAAAAGAAATGTACTAACTAGGAAGTATTTTCCTGCTGGCAACCTCTGCTAGAACATAGATCCGTCATTAAGATGGAATACTTCCCACCACAAGGAGCAATGGGTGGACTCCTCACACTCTCTTACCTTTGTTTGGTTTTAGAAATTCTACTGCTAGGAGAGAATGAGCAAGTTGAGCAAAAGATAATGAAAGCTCTGAGTGGGGATGAACTCAGCTGCTAAGCAGTGGCCTGGATTGTGCTAGGCCCTGTACTCAATAATCTGCTGTACAATAACAAGGGCATGATGGTGATGTCATCTCTGAGAGGTCAGGCTTATTCAGAGCTTCGTCCTCTTGAGAAGCTAGGTTCTGCTCAGAGCCTTTGTCTCCCACTCTAATCTCTGTCACTGTTAGGCCAGGGACCCTGCACACTAAATCCTGCAAGACAAGAGGCCTGAAGCAAGTTTGACTGCTTTTGAGAAAGAGATTAACAGGGTGGAGAGAAACTGTTTTCAAGCAGATGTATATTTCAATAAAAGTCACAAGAAAACAAGGAACATCTGTAGAGAAATCATGCAAATTAGCTCACAGTCATCTGGGATTTGGTGGTAGACTCTAGATATGGAATGAAATTGCCTGAACCTACAGGACAGATGGTCTCAGATTAGTATACACAGGTGATGTTGACATCACACCACAGACAAGTCAACTGCAGAGTCCTGAGTATGTTTCTCTTCCCACGTGTGAGGCCAGTGACACTCATCCTACATGTCACTCTAATCCCAGATTGTTTGTTTCATGGAAGGGAATACCTTTTCTTTTTTTATAAAATGTAAATCTGAGGGTAGTTGATGACAGTAATATATATATGTGTGTGTGTGTATATATATATATATATATATATATATATATATATATATATATAGCGCGTGTGTGTGTATACATATGTATGTATGTGTGTAAGCACCTGTGCTTACTTACCTGGTGCCAAGGTCACCTCATATGGCCACAAGAAATGAAACCAGTTTCGGGTTGAAGGGGCCACAGTACACCTGAGGCTGTGACAATTTCATTGACAGCAATCAGATTTTTTATACTTTGGTCAGAGACAGACTATAATGGCAATTGCCAGGATACAGTGAAGTTTGCAAGTCATATAGGGTACATAGATTATCGTCTAAGACCTATTGTCTTGTCAACTCTTCATGCTTCTTTGACTACTAAGGGAAGATACAGAGAAACACAAACTGGTCTGAATGCTTCACCGCCATAGGGAGTGCATTAATCTCTCAAGAACTGAAAGGCACATTGTGCCCTAAGAGCCATGGACTCTAACCTGAAAAACCTATGACACATGCCTCTCAAGGCCGCTAGGCCAAGCCCACTTCATGGTTCCCCCACTTACAAATAACATACATACATACATACATACATATATATATACACATACATACATACACACATGTACATACACATATATGCAGGGACCCATGGAGTTGGTGTATATATATATGTGCCTGTGTGTATATGTATGTGTGTATATATGTACATATGTATATATGTATGTTATTTGTATAGGGATTATGTAAGATGTATTCAAAGTACTTGACACAAAGCTCGAAACATAGTAAAACAACCTATCAACTTACCTTAGCTGAAAATATCACTTATCATTCATTTGTTCATTCATTCATTCACTCATTCCTTAGACACTAAGGAGCTGGGAAAGCAAATGTACTCACATATTCCTCTCTTTTCTTCAGCCGTCCTTGGGAATCTCTTTGCTCTAACCCTAGATGAAATTGATATAAATCTGCACACCAGGGCGGAGTGAGCAGTCACAGTGGAGATAGAATTAAGATATAAGCAGAGCACACCTGGCATGCATCCACACACTGGTAATTACCCATAACCACATTGACACCCTACTCATGCCCAGGGAAGATGCAGAATTGCTTCATAGGATGGAGGAGTGTTCTCCATGCTTGGGAAGAGAGCATCAGACGAGCTGATGAAACAACAATCCACAGTCACTTTCTGTAGGAGTGTGCTCACAGCAATAGGCGCAGGAGCTCTGAGCTGAATGGCTGAAGTATAGTAAGTACTCTGTGAACGAGGGCTGGCAAGCCTCTACAAAGCCAGTCATTACAGGAGCGGTCTTAGTTGTTGAGGCTGCCTTGTTTACTAAACGAGTCTCGCTGGTGGGTAGTGGTGGAGACACTGTTTACATCATAGAGATCTACTGAACTAAACTATCATTCTAGACTTTCACTGGTGTCCATGCTTTTTTAAAAATCAATTTTTAAATGTAGTTGCAGTTGGGTGAATTTCTTGCCAACATCACTTAGATAATCAACCGAGTTTCTATCTGAGCAGCAATTACACTGAATAGTGTTCAAGAGTATTAGTCTACATTACTTTCAAGTATTATTATTATATAAGTATCCCATTAGATGTCTGTAATTCATGCAATTTTTGTAATACACATCATATGTACTCACCTATAGAAAGGTGCATGAATGCATGTGCATGTGTGTAAGTTGTGTCTTATATAGTAAGCAGCTTTACATTGTTACTGTAGTTTTGATGTTATCAAGTAGATTATGAGAAAAATGACATACAGTTTACATGGACATAACCATACCGACTTTCTATATATTTATATTCCTATATTGTTCTTTATGACTTTATAACAGATGTCCACACTCTTGGTGGCATCACACATCTTGTTTTCATCTTACATATCTGTAGGTCAGAAGTCAAAGTGGGCTTCACTGAGCTGCAATCAGGACATCTATTTCCTTTCCTGATCCAGTTTATAAAGGCCACTAATATATGTGCATATATACTAATGTACACATATATTAGTATATACATATTTGCTGTACTGATAGACCTCATATATCTCATGCATTCTAAATACTCTACTGTTGAGCTATATTCCCCACCCCCAGCTTTATTATTTTATTTCTTGAATAAATAGATGTGCCAACATCCATGCTAACTGTATATTTCTCCAGGACGTTCACATCTGAGATATACTTCTGACTTCTGCCCTCACTTTGTTCAGGTCTTCACTGTAATGACAACTGTGTTGATCCCATTTCATGCATTACTTCTTACAATTTTCACATTCTCTGTGTCAGTAAGAAACATAGTCAGCTGGCATTAAGCCTATTTTCCTTATGTATTTTTAATCAGGTTGTTCCAATTCATGTGCAAATATATTCCATTGGGGTAGAAAGTTATTTTATCCATTTATTGATGTGATAGCTTGTATATGGGTTGAATGTGGTGATCCCGTGGAATCACTGAAGGGAGAGGAAGTTTAAAAGGTAAAAGCAACCATAACCTCCTGCAGTCCTCAGGAGCTACAGTCAGAAGAGATGGTCAGAATGAGCTGTTGTTATAAGTTAACCCTACCCTCAGCCACTTGCTGGCTTCCTGTTTCTCATGAAATGTCTTCTTCTTATATATTCCCATGCTGTGTGATCATTCAGTACTTAAACTTTACCAGAGGCCAAAACAAATAGGAATCCCCAGTCTTGGACCTTCAGCCTCCAAACTTGGGTGAAAAATTACCCTCTTTACTATACAGAGTCAGGTTGCCTTTGGCATTTGGTTATTATAACAGTAAGAACAGCAGCAATCCCAAGCAAGCTGACTGCTGTATCCAGTGCAAGTGAGTTTGACAGAGACCCCATGTTCCCACAGTTTGTACTTGGAGATCCTTTAAAAAGGAGCAAGCCAGTCTTTAATCAAGATTTATTGTATGCGTATTTGCCTGTATGTGTGTACATGCTCTACATACTAGTGAGTGCAGGTGTCTATGGAAGCCAGTGACATGGTGTCCTCTGGAGCTGGAGTTACAGGAGACTGTAAAATACCTCTGTGATTCCTGACTTCATAAAAACTTAGATACAATTTACTCAAAGAAGTCTGCCATTGCACTTGTGATAAATACTTATCATGTATTTTTTTTTAACAATTGAGTATCTTCATAAAATGTCTTTTGAGAATTAAATATGATAGTTTTCAAGCACCTAACTTATTTAGAAGGTTTTACTTCAAGGAAACTTCTGTCTCATGTATCCATACAATGTATATGTGCATATTTTCTGTATTATATGTAATGTGTGTATATGTATATATTTATTGTATATATATATAATGTTTCTATTTCTTCAGCATATAGTTACAGCACACAAGTTTTTAAAAGATTTATTTACTTTTAATTATGTGTATGCTTATGTGTCTGTGTTGTTACCTGTCCTTGAGTGCAGTGCCCATAGAGGCCAAAAGAGGGCATCAGATCTTCTGGAGCTAGAGTGGCAGAAAGCTGTGAGTTTCTAAGAAGGAAATTGAACTCAGGTCTTCTGTGTATGCTCTTGCCCATTCAGACATCTCCCTGGCTCAGGAGAATATTTTTCAAGAAACAAAATCCTAACAAAAAGAGTAAGAAAGACATAATGAAAAAATATCAAAATATTGAGAAAATGTATTTCTACTACAAATAGGTGCCAGGCAGGGGGAGAAAAATTAGTGATATTTATCACAAGTGCAATGGCAGACTTCTTTGAGTAAATTGTATCTAGGATTTTATGAAGTGTTTAGTTTTGAGTGATAAAGGAGTAAACTCATTGATGTCTTCAGTACATCCAAAACTTGAAGGTAATCATTTCTTTAGTAATTTTGCTTATTTTCAAGGCAGGATACCTTTTTTTTTTTTTTTTTTTGGTTTTTCGAGACAGGGTTTCTCTGTGTAGCTTTGCGCCTTTCCTGGGACTCACTTGGTAGTCCAGGCTGGCCTCGAACTCACAGAGATCCGCCTGCCTCTGCCTCCCGAGTGCTGGGATTAAAGGTGTGCGCCACCACCGCCCGGCCCAGGATACATTTTTTAACTTGATGTACTAGTGTAATATCAAATAAGGTAATGTTGATTACTGTACAAATAACCTCCTAAATACAATGTCTCAGATAAACCAGATGTTTGGCTTTTGCCATGTGAACTGAAGGATCATCATTGCCTTGGTTGTCTTCCCCAGGTGTTCACATCTCTGTCTTTAACTGTTCTGTACTTTGGTACAGATATTTTGTCTTAATCACTGGTTAATAATAATGAGTATCAGAACTTGAAAAGTTTTGACAAATCAGGACTGGAAGTGAATCAGTTACTAAATAACCTCATGATCTATTCATTGGGGTGTAACACAGGGCCAAAACCAATAGGATACTGATATTGGATACATAGGATATTATAAAGTGGAATACAGCTTTGTCCCAGGAATAAGAATAAAGTATTTTTTTAAAAGATTTATTTATTTATTATATATACAGTGTTCTGCTTGCATGTATGCCTGCATGACAGAAGAGAGTATCAGACAGAAGAGGGCACCAGATCTCATTATAGATGGTTGTGAGCCACCATGTGGTTGCTGGGAATTGAACTCAGGACCTCTGGAAGAGCAGCCTGTGCTCTTTACCCCTGAGCCATTTCTCTAGCCCAGAATAAAGTGTTTTATTGGTGGTGAAAACACATGAGATATCTCAGGATTTTTGAAAAGTAAATTAAATACTACCAAATGTAAATTGTTATTAGTGAACTAGTAAATTTATTTTAAGTTTTGGGGACTACATATGGATTTTTATTAAAAAAAGAGTGAGACCAAACTTATATACATGAATTGTACATTGATTTCAAAATAATAACATTATAATTAATAGAAAAGAAGATAATAGGGAAAGGTTATGGGTTAACTTGTTCGTCTAATTGGAAGTACTGAGAAATACCCTGCAGGGCAGTAAAGCACTCTTCTCAAGTGTGTCTTGTTTGGATTATTCACCCCCCTCAGGGCAGAGATGGCAGACCCAGGGAGTCTATCTTGTTACTTATACCAGCATGGGTGTCTCAGACAGCTGTATAATCGAGAATCCTCACTCCAGCTGGAGGGATGAACACTAGTTGTCTTGATTTTGATTTTCCTCAAAAATTTATACATTTTTGTATAAAAGAAAGAACCACTCCCTCTTTGTGTGTTCCCTTACTTATATATTTAGCAGTATACAACTATGAACATTTCCCAAATCTTTCAGTTTTCAAAATGTCCTTCATATATTTTCATGTATTCCTTAATTCAGTTTGCTCAGAGTATTTTCTATTCTTACATATAGTGTTACTACTTTAGAGCATGCATCATAACATACACCACACACACACACACACACACACACACACACACACACACACACACGCACACACACACACATACACATGCGCACACACATGCACACACACAAACACACACATGCACACACACACACGCACACACACATGAACATACACACATGCACACACATGCGTACACACACGTGCACGCACACACATGCACACACACAAACACTCTCATGCACACACACATGCACATACACACATACACATATGCACACACATGCACACACATATACACACACATGCACATACACACACATACACATATGCACACACACACATGCACACACACGCATGCACATGCACAGACCACACACACACACACACACACACACACACACACACACACACACACACACGCAGTAGCAAGAGCTAAGATTGTCCTGATCCAATGCTGTTGAGCTGTCCATGATACGTTTTCTGCTTGTTTCAGAAAGCATTTACCCAAGAACGATTAAGAATAAACTCATAAATAAAACCATTGCTTGCCTAAAAAAATTTTCTCCATATTTATTTATCTCAGCAAACTGCTTACTTGTTAAACAACTTCCCAAAGTCCATTTTAAACACTCAATTTCTTGTATTAGTCTTTGAAACTCTTACATTCCAAACTTACAGCTTCAGTAATTGTGTTCATTCAGAAGACAAAACCCTGGAAACTTGACCTAAAGAATTCTGTGAAGCTAATGTTTCCATGTAGGTTGTGAGTTTGAAAAATATAAATGATATTTTCTTGAGGGCTGTCTCATAGCATGTTGTGGGATTCAACAACACTGTCTTAGAGTTTCTGACTGTATCTGGAGAGAAGTGGATTAAATAGACCTGCAGTGTTGTTTGTAAATGGTTGCTTTATTATTTTCTATGTGATGTATGTCACAGCTGAAAATTATAAAACATTGTAGCAAGACAAGAGGAATGAAAAACTGCACGAGATTCTATTCTTGATAGCTTTTATAATAATATATATAATTATCATTAAACTGCTTCTGTCATTGGAAAGGCTAATACATGAATGAAGTAGCCAATATTATTAAGTTTATTTTAAACTAAATTTACATCTCAGATAGCTATAGGACAATGTATTCCTAATCATATATTGTGGGCTTCATTTGGCTAAGTTTTTATAAGATTTATTTTCCAGTTACTTTAATTTATGTACAGGTGTGTGTGTCTGTCTATATGTGTGTATGTGCACTTGTGAGTACAGGTGGCTGCAGGAGAAGCCAGACATGGAGTTAGGTTCCTTGAATCCAGAGTAAGGGGTGTGTGAGCTGTCCAACACATGGGTGCTGGGAACTGAACTCAGGTCTTTTCCACAGACAGCAAGGTCTCATAAGTGTTGAAGCATCTTTCTAGCCCCCAATGAAGCCCTTAAATGCATCTCTGATGTTATTTATGGTAACTTTCACTGTAGCACACATGTAATTTATTGAATAAAATATGTTTTTGTACTCATCTTAAATTAGCTTCTCAGTGATGGTGATGTAACTTGGGAGTTGCTTGGAAATTACTTAGCATAGTGCCCTCCTGGTCAACACTTGAGGATGGGGAGGAGACAGAGTGGAGATGAGTCTCAGGTATGTCCTGCGTTTGGGAAACAGAACCAGAGCATGTATTAGCATACCTTGGGTGCTTCCTCCCTGCTGAGATTTTTTTCTTGGACAAGGCACCTCCCTTTCTCTGAGGCAGTGTTGTTTGTATATTTGTTTCCTCTTGACACAGGGTTGCTCTGTGATAAACTGAAACTCATTTCATAAGATCCGACTTTACTTGTTTTCTAAAACTTCAAGATTACCAAAGATCCTTAAGGGGCCCTAGCTTAGTGCTCTATATCACTAGGCTGATAATTTATAGCCAGTAGGACCTGCCTTTATCTATTAAATAAAATCCTGAAAGTTAATAATATGTGGTATAATTCATATAAAGGAAAGTGCTTTAAGTGGATAAAATGAATCTATACATTATTTTAAAATATAAAAAATTTTCACTTTCAAAATTCAATCGCAAGTACGAAACTGGCAAGCTTTCTTTGAGCAATGTTAATATAAGTTGCCATTTCCAATAGAAATGTTTCTCAGCCTTCAGTAAAATCTATAAAGGCTTTTAGTGTGAAACAGTTCTATAGGTCATGTGGGAGGCTGTTTGCTTCAGTTTCATAGGTTGATAATTCTGAAGTCATAAAAGCTGCTATAGCTAATGTCAAATTGTTGCATAAATTAATGTTGGTAATTCAGGATTCTTTTTTATAATTTATATGTAGTATATTTCCCACAAATCCATGGTGTGAAAAATAAAAGAC
Source organism: Peromyscus maniculatus bairdii (assembly GCF_049852395.1). Classification (NCBI taxonomy): domain Eukaryota; kingdom Metazoa; phylum Chordata; class Mammalia; order Rodentia; family Cricetidae; genus Peromyscus; species Peromyscus maniculatus. The sequence goes on along the minus strand of NC_134852.1, from coordinate 57,850,219 downwards.
AGATAAAGGTCAGCCATGATTGTGATTTAATTTTAGTTTTATTTAATTTTTCTCAAGTACTTATGCCATGTATTTGGCATTGTACATGAAACCATAGTAATGTACAAAGCACCTGTGCTTTAGAAGTTGCATTAGTTGTGTTAGTCAAGGTTGTCTATTTGAACAGAACTGATTGAATGGAAATGTATATCCATATATATGCATGTTTGTTTGTATGGGACTTATTAGGGTGATTTCCAGGCTGTGTTCCAGCTAGTCCAACAATGGCCACCTTCTGATGGAAAGTCCAGAATGTAACAGTTGTTCAGGAAATAAGGCTGAGTGTCTCAGCTGGTCCTCAGTAGGCATCAGAATCCTGAAGAAGTAGGCTCTAGCATCAGTGAATGAATGCCTTGGCAGCAGGATATATGAATTTACAAGTGAGAATGAGGGCAAGCATGCAAAAAGCAAAAAATTATTTCTCCCATATCTTTTATATGTTTCACAAGATGTGGCCCAGTCTTAGGATGGGTCTTCCCACCTCAAATAATCCAGTTAACTAAAAATCCCTCACAGTTGTACCAAGTTGCTTGGGTTTTTAGGGAGTTCCAGATGTAGTCAAATTGACAGCAAATGAGAATTATCATAGAACTTTATTATCATTTGACAGGGAAAAAATCTTGTTTGATATTTCACTTGATTACTTCATTTCTTTGTTTCCTTACCTCTTTCCCATTTTACCTCTATTTTTTTCATCTTTTTCATATTTGTGTTTAATAATTCTTGGAGGGTCAGAAAAGCTGTTTACAGTAAAGCAACACTTCAGAGGTGGATGGGGCCCTCTTAGTCAGAGTAGTGCCTGAACCCTTCTGGGATCTGGTGGCAGCAAATGCTCCAAAGACTGAAAGCAGCCCCCTTCCTTAAAATACATCTATAAGAAACTTCCCTAGTGAGGACATCACTGAGATAGGTAGGGAAGCCCAGCCAGTCTGAGACATAACATGACTCCACTCAATCCAAAGGAGTGTTGACCAGAGAATGAAAGACCGATTCTAAAGGCATAGGGAAATGTAAAGTCCCTACATAAGCCAACAGAATATGTTAGGATCACAACTAGTGTGTTTGTAGTTATACAATATAAAGTCATGATAATGAATATTGTGAACTAAAGTTCAACGGTGTTTTAATAACGTATTCCAATTTTCACTCTGTGGTCATTAAATAGCTTCAAATGATGCCTTCCTATTTTAGACATCTCATGACTATCCCCAGAGTTAGTAATTTCCTAGATGAATTCTAAGAACTCAGCAAAGATGCTCACAAAAGCCTTAGGGTCCATGGTTTATTAAGTGGATGTGACATTTGTAGGACTAAGTTACTCTTTTTTTTCCCCCAAACCAAACTGTATCCTGCTTTATTAAAGATACTTTCCATAAACAATCATGGTTTTTCAGGCAGGACATGGGCAGACAGTCATTAACAATATATAAAAACTTTGAAATTCCCTTCTTTTATAGACTGTCAAAATCAGAAAGCCACTATAAAATCCGAGAGTCTTCATTCGATGCTTTAAAAAGGGGAAGAGCTTAGAGTGAGAGCTGACAGTTCACATTGAGGATGTTGTTGAACAACTTTTCACAAGCCAACCCTGACTTTCAAGAATCCAAATGAACACAGCAGAATTATCAATCTGAAGATCTATAATCTTTTATAAAAGGAACTGCTGTTCTTTGGAGGACACAATGATATTACTGCAAAGTCCGATTGCCTGATAGACCAGCAAAACCAATTTTGGGGGTCAGGTTCCAACGGTCTCTGGTTTGAAGGGAGTTAAGTCTATGTTGATGGTACAGAGGAGGTAGACACAAAAATGAATTTAGAGTTTCCCACACAATATAGAGTTTGTGCCATGGTGGCACATATGTCAACACCAGGACCCTCTTGAGAACCAAGAGGAGTCTTTCGAAATTATCAGGGAAAGATGTTTTCCAACATCAACCATCATCAGTCCAGCTTGGGAGACATTTTGTTAGTGACACATGCTCCTTCCCCCTCCCCCCGAAAACAATGAAATGTTCTGTGTGCTAACAACATAGCTTAAAAACAAAGTAAAACAAAATTCTGCATTTTTATAAAACTTGATAAAAAATAGTATTTCAAACTGTACAGTCACCAGAACTACAGTCATCAAAAATGCACACATTTCACTTGGCATCTCCAGCACCTTCAGCTTTCTGTGCCTGCTCTGTTTTGGCGTCTCCGTTTTCTGCAGGATTATTCTCATCCTTACCAGCATCGACTTTCCCCTTCTTCTCCTTGGGGACCTACTCTCCCTTCTTTGCAGGAGCCTTTTTAGGCTTGGGCTCTGGCTTTGGAGGAGCAGGTTTAGCAGACAACCTTGCAGATCTTCTCTGTGGCTTGTCCTTCACCTTGGCTTTATCTCCTTTAGTATCCCCTTCAGCCTCTCTCTCTCTTTTTTTAGACATATAGATTGATCATTTATTAAAAGTGAAAACAAATTTACATAGTAATGAAATGCATATACTTGATTATTTTTACATGAAGAGTTAAATCTTTGTTGAATAGTTGATACTGTAGAATATAGAGCATCTTCAACATTTTTCAGAGTTAATCAGTAGTTTTATTTTATAACCATCAATGCTGAGACCACAACTGCACATAAATGAAGTACAAAATGACAGAAATATATTTAGGGTTATTTAAAAAAATATTGGAAATTTTATTCCTAATCTCAAGCCAAAATTCAAAGAGTAATTATTTTTATGAAACTCAGAAACTCAAACAGCAATTTGAAAAAGCAAACATTGTAACACAATATAAGCATGGTGACAGCCATGGACATTGGTGATGAAGGTGGGGATGAAATGGTGTGCAGGTTTGGTCCGTCCGGGGGTCGTTCTCTCTGCTTCTTCACACTGCTCAAGACTAAGTTACTCTTGACTAATTCCTCCAATAAATTTCAAATATACTGTGTGGCCCAAGTTTTGTACAGTGTATCACACTGTAAGTAGATAATGCTGGCTTTGTCCAAGGTCTCCAAGTATGTGGAGGCACTGTCTACAGGTGGTACACTCCATATCTTGCAGTTCAATAAGCTGATTGAGGCAAGGAACATTTTTATTCCTTTAAGTTTTTAAAAATGCTATTGTAAAGGCAGGAAAAAAGTGCTTTTTAACCAATAATGTGGCTAGATGACCCTGGGGAAGAAATCAAACTCAATTCCTATGCAGTGTCTACAAGATATTTTCAATTATATATATAAAAAATCACACCAAGGTAAAAATCCAGTACTTCCAGATCAATACAGGGGACTTCCTTCAGACTTTGTAGTAAGAAATCAAAATAACTATTGGAGAAATTATTTTGGCCACTCCACGTAGTTAAAAGGATATTTATTTAATGGCGTAACTCACAAATTAAGTAATAGGTAGGTCGCAGGGTCTGGGGAAGGTGTATTGCAGTCCAGCGGTGTTCTCTGGAGCTCTGCTCAGTTAACCTCCACCGTTCAGCGTCCTGGCTCAGAGAGAGCACACAGAGAGAGCGCTGGCCCATCCAGCTCTTGGGTCTCCCAGCACCTCCCCTGGCACCGCCTCGTAGGCGTGACAGTTGCCAGAGTCTCAATGGGGGTTGGAACTTCCAGATCCAAGCTGGAATGGCTACCCACTACATCCCCCACTTTTTGTCTAAATAAGAAGGTTCTAAACTAATACAAGACTATATACAAAGGAATGGTTATCAAATATTGTCCAGGAATAATGAGGGATAATGACCTAGATAAGATGGAACTACAACCAATGCAAACAATATCAAGCAAGAAACACATACTAAAATCCAGAGAAGTATAGAGCATAGGTAAATGATATGTTATAAAGATCATTCAAAGGTGTCCTATCCTAAAGAACCTGAATCTAATACTTAATATGTTCTATCTAAGATATTATATATACTAAGTTCTAACTATAACTGCTAGTCTTTGAGATTTAACTATCTGAGCTTTCTCACAGTACCCAACAGAGATAACATCACCACCTAAACGGCAGGAAGCAATTCTAAGAAAACGACACCCCTTCTCCCTTAGGTTTCATAATTCTCAGGGTTATGTATGACAGTTATAGGGTTGGGGGTGAAAGAAAATATTAGACTCAGTATTGTAAAAAAAAAGGGGGGGAAGAAGAAATGGAATGGATAGGTATAAGATATGATGGTAAATCATTGTATATACTAGTAAACAAATTTAGTAAAATAACAACCTTAGATAATTTGCACTGTAATTTGTATTGTTATGGATTTTTATATGTTGATACAAATGTAAACTATTTTTATACTCCTGTTTAAGATAATTTGTATATTGATACAAATACAGAACTATATTTGTTATAATGTACATATATTTCTACTCTTATTTGAAACATTTTTATATTGATACAAATGTAAATTTATAACTGTCATACTTTATATATGTTCTACTTCTGTTTAGGATATTCGGTATATTGATATATATTTAAGATTATTGTCATATTGCATATCGCACTATATATTCCTACCTCTGTTATAAATATCCTGTGTATTGTCAAAATTTTGAAGTCATCGTTCTTCACCATACATTTGCTTATAGACTGTTTACCTTGTTTACGTGAAGCCTTAGTCCTTAGGTTATTTAGGTAGATAAGACTTATAGATTTATAGTCACCTATGCATGTCATCTCTATAGTTACATTAGTTAGGTTATCCAGATTTACAGATACATAGGTCAGATGGACAGGTAATCTTCAAACACTTCATAGACCTAGAGAATATGGCATTTAAATAACTTAGAATTCTGTTGACATGAGACACAATTGCTCCTGGCTGCACCAATTGATCCCGAGAGAATGTTGGGCTTCTAAGACATTTCCATTTGGAAGTTTGTCTTTTTGGCACAAAAATGGCCTACTGGGCAAAGAACTGCCCTTGCCTTGATGGCTGACAGTACAAATGCATTGCTGTCCTTTCTGGACAAGCAGGACACAAGGAAAGTGACCACTGTACTCTGCCAAGACAGGGTAAGATGGTCTTTCAGAAATCCTGCTTCTGAAAATGGTCTGTCAGATACTCTAGGCCTGTAGCCAATTTGAATGCACCAACAATGCTGAGAAACATTTAGGTGACTGTCCAGGCTGCCAGCTGTCTTGGTCTACTCTTGCAAGATTCCCAGAAGTTGCTTGCATCCATCTACCATTTCTCAGGTACCATTATATCCTTCTGAGGTCTTTGATGTGGTTGAAGACTAGATAGTTGTAATTTCCTCAGTTATGATAAAAGATAAGTTAGATATAAAACCTTAAACTCACAAATATAAGATAGATAGGACATCTTTAATATTGTAACTATTATTCTTGCTTGATAATTGTTTTGTTATATGTAATTTTACCATGTTAAAGTTAAAACCTTCCTTTTAAAAAAAAAGAAGAAAAGGGTAAGTGCTATGGATATCATTCTATATAAATAAAACACTGATGGCCAGTGACCAGACAGGAAGTATAGGCGGGACAAGGAGAGAGGAGATTTGGGGAAACAGGAAGAAGGGGGAGAGACACTGCAGCCACCGTCAGGACAAGCAGCATGTAAAGACGCCGGTAAGCCACCAGCCATGTGGCAAGGTATAGATTTATAAAAATGGGTTAAGATATAAGAACAGTTAGCAAGAAGCCTGCCACGGCCATACAGTTTATAAGTATTATAAGCATCTGAGTGATTATTTTATACGTGGATTGTGGGACTGCGGGGCTTGGTAGAACCTGGAGAGAAGCCCTCCAGCAACAAATAACCTGTAAGAGTGTCACAGACTTTCCCTAGAAATTTATATACAAAAACAGCCAGTGATAAAAATTTAAAGCTGATATACAATGGTTATACCCTGCATATTTTAAACATTATTTGTGTTTAGGGTACATAAACAAATTTACTTGTCAATGAATCAAAACAGGTAAACATATTCATCAGAAACCAAAGATAACAAGGAGGCTTGCTCAGATATATTACAAAAGAATATATGAAAGTAAATAATTAGATTAGTAGCCATTAAGAGAATGCAAATAAAAGTTACAATTTAAGGAACCCACAATTCGAAAACATCCCAGAGCCATAGAGTAACTGGGATCCCATGTCAGTTCAGAGTGTGAAGTGGACACTGTGTTTGAGAATCATTGTGGAAGTTTTAACTTAGTGTACAATGGTCACATGATGCAGTAATTTTCTAATAAATTCATGACTATATCACAAAGCATAATGTTGAATTAAGTAATGCTCTGGGCAACATAAAGTGGACATAGCATGTGCACTGTGTGTATATTGTTTTTGTTTTTGTTTTGTTTCTACCAGGCTTTAGAACTAGGGAAACTAAAGATAAAAACCAAAATAAGAGCTTTCTTATGCAGCTTGTGGAATATGTAGCAGAGGTATGTGAGGAAACTGTTTGAAGTGTTTTAAGAATTATCAATCTTTATTGAGACAGCAGTTCTTGTCTGTATGCAATTTTTAAAACTTAGTGAAAACAATTTTATTGGATCTGAGGCACATTGGCAAATGTGATACAGATGTTTATTAATGTGGTCACCTAGTTTTCTTAAATATATTACATTTTTTTGCCTGCTATCTAAGTATTACACCATAGTCCCCACATTCATTGGATAATGCTGGGTCCAGTAGGCAGAGCAAGGAATAAGAATGAAGGTTTTCTCACCAAAAATGTAAAAGACACCAAGCTTCAATTCTTCAATTTAGTGCTTCATGATGTCATGATGTAGCTTTCTTCATCTGAGGGAGGAATGTATTTTTGATGGGGAAAACACACACACACACACACACACACACACACACACACACACACCACACACTTTGAAGGATGGCTGTAGAAGAAAGATAATTCTGCCTACTTAGTCATGAGTCTGTATCAGGAAACAAATGAATTTCTTGTGTCTGTAAGAAGCAGGACTGGGAATTTTATTTATAGCTGCTGGGAATGGCTGAGCTTTATGAAGTGCTGAGGGAGCCAATTAATGACAGCATCTTGAGTAAAGAGTTTATGGATGTGAATAGTTTTCAGGCTCCTTAACAATTGATGCTAGATGCAGCCAGTTGGGGTGAGTGGAGAAACTTCTCCACATTCATTATTAATTCCACAAAAAGCATGTAAAAGAAAAATAGATTGCATCAACATCTATATTTCTATGGTTTCTAGAGAAAGGGTAAAACATGACATTTTAATTGCAATAATATTGAATGATTGATTATTCCGTAGAGAAAGATGAAGCCAAGCACAAGTGTGTATTACCAAGTCTAGGTCAAGAATGTACCAAGAAGATGCATGTCAGTGTAAAGTTTCCTTGGAAGAAGGATTCATTATTAATAAATAAAACAAAACATAAAACTTCAACATTAATAGTTTGAGATGGATACATGAAATCAGCAAGATATGTTTGTGTGTATCTGTGTTTGTATACTTGTGCATATGTGTAAAAGGGGAAAGGATGAGGAAAGGAGAGGGAGGGGATGTGAAAGGGAGGAAGGCAGAGAAACAAGTAAAATTGCACTTAATATGCAGCTCCTCCTTCTCCATAACCCCACAATGTAGCTGCCTTCCTTGGAGTTTCGTTCATAGACCTTGTTGAGAACCAGGCTACCCTTCTCTCATTCTAACAGGGGTAATAGTACTCAATGTGTGTGGGAATTACAATTCTGCAGAAATGTCATGAAATTGTATGCTTATGTACTGGGGGTGCTTCACGCTGGCTCATCTGAACAAAATGTGCAATTTTTAATCATTTTGAGCCAATGTTTGAAAATTGTTAAACATTCAATTACAGAGACCTCTCATGATGGTATTTTCATAGCTAAGAAGCATATAACACATTTTGGATATCTATTTTTCTGTTGATAGACATCAAAGCTGACTCTTGAATTTAACTGCTGCAGATGGTTTGACCATGATCATGGAGATACAGGTGTCTCTATGGCACATCACCTTAGAGTTTTTCATGTATATATTCACACACTAGGCAAGCTATCACTCTGTCTTATGGTAGATTTAGTTTTAGTTTTTGGAGGAACCACCATACAGATTTTCAATAACCATGAAATCAATACTACTCTGTCACAGGGGCCACTTGGTTCTAACCCAAGTCCCATTTGGACACTTTGCTTTGTGCTTTATCCCTTGCATTAGTTTAAGGAAATTTTCAATGTCCTGGTAACACAATGGAAATAAATGCAGCCAGGAGTAATGATTTTTTTCTTTGACAGTAAATATCTATTTTGTCCATTACGATTCTCTTCTCTTTTTTTAAGGTTTATTTATTTATTATGTATACAGAAGAGGGTGCCAGATCTCGTTACACATGGTTGTAAGCCACCATGTGGGTGCTGGGACTTGAACTCAGGACCTCTGGAAGAGTAGTTGGTGCTTTTAACCTCTGAGCCATCTCTCCAGGCCCTACTATTCTCTTCTCATTGTGTACCCAAATTTTTGAATTCTTTGGGTCCTAATAATAGTAACTCATATGCAGGATTAGTACTTTTAAAATACACCTGGATTACTCTTCAACCCAGGCATGTAATGAAACAAGAGATTAACATGTAATAAAATAACTCAGCACACTGGGGGCAAGAACAGAGTCACATGCATGAGAATATAGCTTGTGTGAGATCTTGGATGTGTCACTGAGGTCATGAAAATGAGAGGAAGATGACATTAGTAGAGAGCTCACCAAGTGACGACCTCTCAGCTGTCGGAGGGATGGCTTAGCTTTGCACAAACTTTCATGAAATTCTCAGATGCATTATGTAAGGAGGAGACCATGCACAAGAATAAACTCTCTAGCAGAGAGGCATGAAGCAGAGCTATATTTAATAATTCCCATTTTCAATCAACATTACAATGGGAAAACCTGAACCTGAGGAAAATTCAGGGAAAGAAGTGGGACTCTGTCATTAAGTCAGTGGTGTTCAGCTTCAGAGTATTCTCACGGGAAAGGTCCCAACCCTGAGATCCTCAACTTGGCCTTTTCATCAGAATGCTGGTTGAGGGGACAGTTGGCCTTTGTTTGCTCCTCTTCCTTGTGCACTCCTGGTTCTCTCCTACACTACAAAGAGCAGTATGTATTGTTTATGCCTTTGACATCTTGTACAGCACAGCTTTTCCCCACCAGAGAGGCATCAATATACAATTGGGTACCATGTTGTTCTCATCCTTGGATAAGAAAATGGGCAGAAGGGAAGCAGAGTAATGCTCTTCAGTGTACGACTTCAGCCTTTCATGTTTACTATAAAAACCTAGAGAACTTCCTGAAAAATACTGTTAGTTACTGAATGTGTCAGTCATGAATGAGTGTAAGGCATAATAGGAATAATTTTCCTTCCCTGAGGATGCAGCATAATACTTATATGTCAACTTAAAAAACAAACAAACCTTCATTAATGCCTTGTGTAGTGTGGCACACACCTTTAATTCCAGTGCTCAGGCAGAGGCAGGTCGATCTCCATGAGTTCAAGGCCAGACTGATCTATGTAGAAAATCTCTTGAGCAGCCAAGGGCTACATAGAAAGACATTATCTTAAAAAAAAAATAGCCTTTAATCCCAGCACTTGGGAGGCAGAGGCAGGTGGATCTCTGTGAGTTCGAGGCCAGCCTGGGCTACCAAGTGAGTCCCAGGAAAGGCGCAAAACTACACAGAGAAACCCTGTCTCAAAAATAAAAAAAAAATAGCCTTCATTTATTAATGTACTGCTTGATAAATATTGAAGAAAAAAAGAAGAAATGAAGTATGGCTTACAGCTACCATTACAGTCAGTAAACAGCTAAATAAAGTGTAAAGAGGCATTGAACAGCTGTAAACTGCACCATGCAATTCAAGAAGAGAAATTAACACAGGGATTTATTGGAGGGGATTTATTAAGGCAACTCCACATAGTTAAAAAGGAGGTTTATTTGGGGGTGATTTACAGCCAGCAAAGGGGTTGGTTACAGGGTCCGGGAGAGGTGAAGTGAAGTCCAGCAGTGTTCTCTGGAGAACTCTGCTTGGTCTACCATCCAGCATCCAGGATCACAAGGAATCAAGAGAGCCTGCACATCCAGATCTCAGGTCTTAAGCACTCCCTTCTCGGCCCTGCCTCAAGGGCAGGTCAGAGGTAGGCATGAGAGTTGCCAGAAGCCTCCTGGGGATGGTACTTTCAGGTCAAATCTGGAACAGCTACCAACTGCAGGGCTTCACAAATTCAGTCTTCTAAAGAGACTCCCCCAGCACTGGGAACAATCATCTTTGATGAAATAAGACTAACAGATCTCTGTGCTGAGCCTCAGGTCACACTGACCCTGAAATATTTGTTCATTTCGTTAAGAAAAGCAGGAGGCCAACATGAGAGGAACTGAACTGGCTTAATCAGGAAAGAGGATCTAAGAAGCTCTGGTTCAAACAGATTTTCCAACTGTTCTTTCCAGGCCTGAGGAATGTGCAGTGAAAGGATAGCTCTTCCCCACACTGGCTCACACCAGGAGACCCTGTGGCTTATAAAGGCTGAATTGTTTACACTTTAATGCAGAAAAATACCAATTAACCAACTTTGCTGTGTCTTTCATTTATTTATTTATTTATTTATTTAAAATTTGTTTTTTATTTATATACCAGTCAGTTCCCCCTCTCATCTCTCCCCCATCTACTTCTCCAAAAGGTTAAGGCCTCCCACAGGGAGTCAACAAAGCCCCCAATGTCAATCTCTGTACAAAGAGAATGGCAGAGAGGGGAGACTCAATTAATGAACTAAAACATGTGAAGATCAACCCCATTTTCTGTTAACATTTCATGCACTAATGATGTTTTGACCATTGAAAGCAAGGAAACCCCACTGTTTAGTTACTATCTGTAGAGAGTTTGGGATTTCCAAGTAAGGGGAAGTTAGACAGGGAGGCCATGTCCAACTTTTAGAATAGCATTTACAAGGACTATGAGATACATTGCAAGAAAATAGAAATAAAAGCTTCACTCACGTGAAATAACAGTTTTATCATTTATTTCAGATGGTTTTTACACGGCCTTTTTTTTTTTTTTTTTTTTTTTTTTTTTTTTTTTTTTTTTTTTTTTTTTTGCCTATGCTGGTCATCTTAAACGGCCTGCTCCACAAATAATCTTCACCTGTTGCTTCCAGATGAGGGTTGATTGATCTTTAGTGTCACTGATCTGACAGTGTAAGGAAGTTGTGAACTCTTCCCTCAGAAAAAGGCATTTTGACCCTGACGTCTCATTCAGGCATTTTCTTGGAGGGAATGCCCATGGTGCAGCCTATACACGGGAGATCTTCAGAACCTGGGGACTCTGTCCTTAGCAGTTGTGTGCAGTGGTCCCTGCTATAGCATTACTTGCATGCAGTAGGTACTTACTCAGTGCAGCTTCGGCAAATGCTACTTGATGGAGTCTATGCTTAATATACTTCATGAACTATAACAGTTACCTTCTTATGAGAAATGAATCTTCAATACAAAAGATCAAATTCAATTACTTTTTAAGGCTATGTTTATAGTGAACATTTTCTATAGGTTCTGTTATATATTCAGTAGTGTCAACTTTTTGACCAACTGTGCAGATCTTGTCTTCTGGACCCATGATCTGAGGACCTGAAAGGATAAGGCAGACTACAGTCTAATGCTATAGATAACTAAAGCAATAAATCCACGGGAGTCTGTTTAAGAAGTATTGGGAAAATTATTAAGGTGAATTGAGAAAATACACTCAGGAATACAGAGCAGGGTGGACAGCTGAAGTCATCCTCTGATCTGACCAGGAGTGAATCCACCTCTCAGGCAGGAGCAGGGAGAAAGGGAATGGGACCCTTCTCCCTCTCCTTTTAAGAGGTCATGTACAACAGCAGAACGCATTGCTTCCTTTGGGCCCTTTAGCCCAAGGTCATTGGCGGAACAAATACCACTACAGAGAGCCTTGCTTCAGTTTCAGTATACTTTATACACAGATGTAACAAAAAAAGCAATGATCCAAGGAAGGCTGTTTGAGTTCAGAAAAGTATGATCAGAAAATAAATGTAAATAAATGTCAATAAGCTCATACTAAATACAGAGTTACCCTTTCCCAGAACTTTCTCAGGACAGATTTAAACACAATTGCCTGGAATATACTATAGATTATATCTAGGAAAGCAGGAAAGCAAGGCAGAAGGCCGTATCCAGATTCAGGGTACACTGAGGACAGCACTCAGCACATCCTTTCACCAGATTGGGTTCTATAGCTATGCTCTGACATCCAACAAGAATAAGCATGTCTTGTAAATTGAATGTAAGTGTTTAACACAGGAGACATGAAATCACACCCATGACCAATCCAGTGAACAAAATGCACTGAGGTAAAAGGCCCTCTGCCTCTTTTCCTGGAGCCTCTCACAGTTCCCCAAGTCATTGTTCACCATGGGTCATTCTTTTGACTGTATTTGGACACAGTAGTAATGTTTAAAAACATATTCTAGCATCAAATGGTGACACTATATTCATTTATCAAAGTGAGAGAAAATATTTAACAAATATATTTTTATGTTAATTAAACAAGTGAAAGCACAAAATTGTAGCTAAATATTTGGCACAGTGTGACTAACATTTAGTTGTAATTATTGTAAGAATGGATTTGTTACATAAGTTTTACTTTCTCATGTCCATGTTTAATAAAGCAGCCATCTAGAAAATTATGGGAACTGACAATTTACTTTTCAGCTGAAAAATGTGTGTGTGTGTGTGTGTGTGTGTGTGTGTGTGTGTGTGTGTGTTTCATATAACTCTTGTCTTCTCCTTGCTAGTCCCTCTATTGAGAAGACCAAACCTTTGGATTAGGAACTGGGAGAAGTGGTAATTTAATCACTCAGATTAATTTGAAGTTGATGTGAAGTAACTGAAGAACTTATAGAATCTGATTGTAGATTCAGTATGGCTGTCATTGATCTCCTGACAAATCAGTCTGCCTCAAATCTTTAGGATTAGCACTGCTAGTTCATTTCCTCAGAAAATTGTGACATTTTTCTTTTCTTTTTAATGAAAAAATTGAGAGAATGCAGTGACTATGCCTTTCTGTTACTAACTGGGGTTCTTGTTTGAATTATGCTGCATTGTCTGTGAAAATCTCTTCATGAGCAGCAGAAAGACAGCCAACAGAGCTAAACCACTCAAACTAGCATCAAGGGAAACTACTCATTTTTCACCCCAGAGTGGTGAGCTGATTTGTCTCTATTTTGAGAATTCTCTAGGAGTTGGAGGCTACGAATCTGGGCTCTACAAAAATGTCAGGGCTCTGACAACATATCCCAGGTTGATTTATTCTAAGGAGGCTTAGCTCAGTATGGATTCCTTCTGGTTCTCTAAATTATGGTGTCTGGGATAGAACACTAGGGAGAAGGAATCTTTCTATGATTCTGCTTAATGTGAAGACACACATTTTATAGTTTCCATCCCACATACAAGATAGTCCAGGAGACTATCTCATGTAATAACCTCCATACTGGCTAAAGTCAATAAACATTTCTCTTGACTTATAGCAAAGATACTGTGATCCCTACATTCAAACTTGCACAGCTTTGCTTACTTCTCAAATTTGAAATGTGTCACATTCTACATTTTTATAAATTCAATTTGTTGTTTAGAACATTATTAAATCTCATCTCCTCCACACAGTCTCTATTGACTGCTCAGTCTGAAATGATCTCTTGCCTTTCTCGGGGCACTCACTCCCAGTGATGATCTTGTGAAGCACACAACTCCTTGACTTTGCAGATTTACATTGGCTGTTCTATGTATACATGAAGACTGGACTCTCTAAGTGAGCCTGTCAATTCCTATGAATAAAATCATGATTTAAATGGAATGTTGCTCCTTTTACCTTAGCTACAGAAACCTCTTTGCCTGGGTCCCTGCAGACTTCAAACTCCATTTACAGATTGAAATAAAGGCTGGAAAACATAACCCATAGAATTGTATACCTGACTGAGACTATTTTTTGAGCATATAAGAACTTCATTTCAACCAGTGTGTATGGAGGAAAGATATAATTATATTCCTGTCTTTTGTTGTCTTAGGTGAGATAGACCAACAGTTTATAAGCAAAAATATGAGAAAACGTATTTATAGAGGTGATTCACAGCTAATTAAATGCTCTAATTAAGTTACTTTGGGAGATTTTATAACAACTTGGCATATGCCAGATCTTTAAACTAATATGCTAATTAATATTATATTTAATAGTTCAAAATAGCATTCACACTCTTCTTTCAGTTTTAAATTAGCATACAGAGTAATCTGAGTCTTTGTGACATTTTCATATATATATATATATATATATATGTATATATATATTTTTTTTCTGGTTGTTTTTCTCCCTCACTCTCCTTCATATTTTGTCTGCTCACATCCACTTGTAACCTCATAGTCCCAGCATTCACATTTGCATTTTATGTTGCATATGTTCTATTTCATTGTCACTTTTCATATGGCCTCGTTTTCCCCAATTATGTACCCCTTTCTAATTTCTGTTAAATATAAGACAATCCAACAGTATGTAGGCAGGATTTTTTTTTGTTGGGACCACTGGCTCCCCAGTAAATGACATGGAGACTTATTATTAATTATAAATGTTTGATTGATAGCTTAGGCTTGTTACTAACCAGCTCTTACAACTTAAATTAACCTATGTTTATTATGTGATGCCACACGGCTCATGGTTTTTTACCTCATCTTCTACACCAGCACCTGGCTGGTGGCTCCACCCTTCTTCTCTCCAGGTTCTCTCAATCTGGCTCTCCTACTTAGCTATTGGCCAGTTAGTACTTTATGAAACCAATGAGAGCAACACATTTTCATAGAGCACAAAAGGATTATTCCACAGCAACAGTGCTCACTTTATATGTAGTTTTAAAGCCTAGGTATGTATTTTCTTTACTCTGTTCAAGAGGAATACACAATGTGTAGACTCACATTCTGAGTCAGAATGTCATATCTACTCACTTTTGGCCTCCAGATGTACAAAACAAAACACAAGTTCCCCACTAGCTGTAAATCCAGGGAAGAAGAGAGTATAGACTCCTGACTCCTTGTCTGGGAAGACCACCATCTGTCTCTGCCCTTGTTGAGCTACTTTCTGTTTTCTGAGTTCTGGAAACTGCTTGTACTTTCTTTCAACAGAGAACTATTTGCCATATCTCTGCTTTGATTTTATCCACTCTCTTCATTAAACTTTAAAACCCTCATGGATAAAGATAAATAAGTCATGGTAGGCTCATTTAGTATAATATTTGACTGTAATTATTGTTTATTTTATAAATAGGACTTAAAACATCTGCAAGGTCTTTTATGACACGCATAAAAAAGCAGTCTATATAGATTTTTCGATTCTGTTAGTAATTAAAGATCAGATGCTATAAGATTAGGTGACAACTGAGATGCAGGGCTTGCCTCAATTATAAGAAAAATAATAAACTGTCTTCCACTTACTTAATCCAGATCAACAGAAGATTCTCAGGGTATGATATAAGAGGATAACACAGGCATGTGGCACAGATACATCTAACATCACCAGTCTTAGTCATTGGTACAAGGCAGACTGTAGAATCTTCTAGAGCTGTTCTCCCTGTTGACAGTGGACTGGCTTTACAATTTCCTTCTGTAATTGGCTTCAAGCAGCTACTATCAATCACTTGACATTGCTGTGTGAACTGAAGCCCACTTGTCATCAGTGAGAGATTCTTAATGCAGATACAAAAGGAAGACAGAGGGCAGGGAGAAAAGGACCTCTTTTCAGTATTATTAACTAAGTCAGTTTCAGAATAATCTTGACATTTCACCCTTCTTTCTATGGGCTATCAGTTAAGATAAGAATAATGAAGAGCCCCACATATCCATGTGAGCACAAATTTAAGCCCTTAATAAATACAGCAAATGAATTTTTAAGCAAAGGCTTTAGAGTAACTATATTAAAGCAAAGGTGACTGGATGTGGTGAGGCATTCACCACTTTATAGAGAATTGTTACGCCCTGATACTCATGTCCTATCATGTTTTCTTTTTGCATGCTGATGCAGTTTGGATGTGTTCTACACACTGCTAAGCATCTCTATGAGTTCAACATCATTTGATTGCTAAATGAATAAATAATGTTATATAGTAAATGAAGATAACTGTGAAACTTGAAGATGACTTCAAGAATGTGGAAATGATTAGCAGACTTCAGGCAGTGAGGTGGAAGCAGCCTAGATCCAGGCTGAGATCAGCTGCCGTCTGTGCTACACTGTGCCGTGCAGTGAATTTCTGGGCCTTGCATCCTGCTTAGCAATGTGCCACAGCCATAGACCTTGTGCTCGCATCTCTTTCTTTTCCCTCTCACCTATACCACTGAAAACACAATTCATTTGGGTAAATGCGATAGACTATTTGGTAAGTCTATTGTCACGAAAAATATGCATGTTGGAATTTTTTTCTAGAAGTGGGAAGCAATACTTAAAGAGCTCTAGTACATTAAAGTGTCAGGATAGTGCCTGGCCACTAGCAGGTATTCAAAGAGCTTAAAGTGGAGAAATAAAGACTTTATTGCACATGGAGGGTTTAGAGCTTATTTCTTGGTGCATCATCTCAAACATGCTGTTCTTTCCATTTAAAAATAGTTATGATTGTGTATAATATTCTTAGCCCCATTAACAAAAATGTTTGCAGATCACACATAAAGTTAAAAGAAACTAAGGACCCAAATCACTCACAGTTTCTGACATCACTGCAGAGTGGGTGTGGCTGTTGTGGACAATGTGGCTCATAGCATCCTCACTGCTTACATTCTTAACTTATCAGGAGGATTTTAACAGAATATATACACTCTTGCTGTTCCACTCTTTGTCCTATGCTGGGAACAGAATTTTTTTCAAAGCTGAAATAGAATTATGTATTTAAATTAAAATTTTCTAAATGAAGATAGAGTAATTTTAGATGTTCACCTCCATGACATCAATATTTCAAACTTCTTCTCTCCATGAAATTTATTCGTTTCCATCCTCTGGTCATGCATAAATTAGTTCCACTAACCCTGAAAGCTTATTTGGTTCCAGGGCAGAACATCCATTGCTTCCCTTAACAGCAAAGTGTTTTATCCCTTTGAAATACATAGAAGTAATTAGATGTCTACATTTTTTCCTACTCTCAGACCTGCTGCCCCCTCCCTGCAAAGATGAGTAGACAAAAGTACCAAACTTTATATTACTGAATCAGGTTAGTATAATATCTAAAGAGGAGCAGGTGGATGTCCACATGACATTTTTATGTGTGTACTATATTAGTTTATGAAAGAGCTTTGAAGCTCATAATTGAGTTATAGTATCCTGGTAGTGATATATGTATCATACAAACTCATGGGGTCCATGACTGTCATAGTGTGAGATAATAAATAATGACCACAGGTATGCAGTCCTTAGTGAATCTTGAAATCTGTGATTATTAATTACAGCTAAGTTTAATTTGTATGCTGGAAATTAACTGTGCTTATTTAGTTTTAGACAACATTTTAGGCTTAGTAATAGAAAAATTGTGAAAAGATTAAAACATGAATATTACTAGCTATGTATGCCATAGATAATGTGATGGTTTGAATGAAGATGGCCTCCATAGACTCATAGGCACTATTTGGAGGTGTGGCCTTGTTGGAAGTATGTTACAGGGTGGTGGGCTTTGAGGTTTCATATGCTCAAGCCAGGCCCAGTGTCACTCTCTCTTCCTGCTGCCTGCTGATCCAGAAGTAGAACTCTAACCCACTTCTACAGCACCATGCCTGCCTGTGTGCTCTCATGCTTCTCTCCATGATGGTAATGGACTAGACCCCTAAAACTGTCCTGATTAAATGTTTTCCTTTATAAGAGTTGCTGAGGTCATGGTGTCTCTTCACAATAACTGAAAGCTAAACTAAGACAGATAGAGTATACAAAATATATTTCATTGTAAAACTAGATAATAAAGTAAAATTATAAACTGTCATAATTTACAAATCTTAACATTTTTAATTTCAGTTTATTCATAAATCCTGACATATTAACTTCTTAATTTTTTCCCTACACCCAATTAAAATGCAAGGTTATGTTATCAATTGAAGTTATATTTGCTTGTTAAAATAGAGAAATTTGAGTCTATGTAATCTACATTAGTCTATGAATTTGATTTAAATATGAATCTTCTCCAAATTTAACAATCTCTAACTCATGAAAACATCATCAAATATCTTTTAAGGTTTATATCTCAACAAGTCCTGGCCCATCCTCTCTCTTTTGCTCTATATGTTTTTTTTGTGTGTGTGTTTTCAAGTTTTAGAGAGTGTATTGATTTGTAATTATGTTTAATTTAAGAGATAGCTATCAGTATTGTAGAAGCGGAAAGTATTTTCCTGACTCACAATATTCCTCATGCTGAAAAGCTTACAGGAATGGCAAAGCCATAGCTAGCCTCCTGCTGTACCATCTCATGCTTCTCAGCTATGACTTGACCCATGGCAATGGTAAGAGAGCAGGTCTCCTGCCCATGTTTGCCTTTGTTAAAATCAGAATCTATGTTCTACAAACCCTGCTGTCAGGACCTTTGTGATCCTGTCCCATGCCTCTCCTTCCTTATCCATTTGAAAGTGAGAATTTCAAACATGCATAAGGACATTAGGCGTAAAGGTGCATTATTACATTTAACATGTAACTTTTTTTTTCAAGAATGATTTCTAGAGTTTACACCTTAATGTGCACATGCCTTTTTAAAGCTTGTATTTATTGTTTATCTGAATGTGATATTTTTCTTTGTTCCTTACACAGTAATAAAAATGCATCAAGTATATTATAGGTATGGGCTTTGAATTGCTACATGAACACTATTTTGCATTGTGAATTTGTTACACCAGAACGCTGATATTTTTGGAAATTTTCTTGAGGTCTTTTGACTGTCAGGAATATGTGGATATTACTGAAATCAGTTTCTTGAACAGATAATAGAGAAGATACAGAGATTCATCAGAAATTAATTTGCCCTTGTTTACAACTACACAAACACAAGAGATACCTTTAAATGGCACATCAACAATGGTATGACGAAGCTACATATAAAACATTAGGGTAACTAATTCAAAGGTAACATGATAATACAGAAATTTTGTTGTGTTTTATTTTGTAAAGGACAGATGGGAGGAGCACAGAACTATGCCTCCTCAGGCACAAAGTGGTTTTGGGGCTTTATTGACAACTGGAAGCTCAATCTCAAGTCATGAACAAAGAAGATAGGGAATTGTGTTTAGAAAGGATGCTTGGTTAGGAAGAAGCAAGATGGAAACATTTTGTATAGTAATGAACAAAGCAGAGACACAAACAGAGGAGAGTGCACTCACTCATTAACTGAGCTGCTTAAGCAGTAATAAACATGGCATTAGGAGAAGAAAAGGCTTCTCAGCTCACAAACATCTTCAGCACAGCAGCCTGCTCTCAGCCCTGCCCATCAAAGGCTGCTAGGGTCCTGGTCTTCAAAAGCTGCTTATCAAGTCCAGTGTACAGCTCAGCCAGTCAGAGAAGAACCTTTGCTCCTAGAAAGGATGATCTCTGAAATGCCACCACTCTGCTCAGCTGTCCCTCTGCAGGTCACCAAGAACTGATGACACATCTGAAGCCCAAGCAGATCTTTGTATCCAAAGTCCTGCTTTCATGGAACTGATCACTAATGAGAATGGTATAAATCTCATTCTCCTGTGCAGTACCTTTGCAGTCATAGTGAAATAAAATGGAGCAGAATGGTTTTTATATGGTTTTTAACCAAGTCAGCAGTGCATTAACTTTGTAGGTTCTGTCTTTTTCCCCCAGAAAGGCAATATTGGCCAACTTAATCAAATATGTTGATTCTCTATGTTGTCAACTGCAAATCATATTAGTTTATTTGCATTAACTTGGGAATTAACTATCTCCTGAACGATTATTTGCCCTGGAACTATAAATTTAATAGTTTTTTGAAAGTTATTACTTAACATTATAATATTTAAGGTTATCATTTATTGTTTTGCACTTAAATTTGTTTTCCTTCTTGAAACAACTAGACAAAAATAAAAATATCAAACAATACTTTTAATTCGACATCCCAAAGTAAAAAACAATATTTCTGAAATATAACCTAGAGATATTTTCACACGTATATCCTATAAAATGCTCACATGGAGTTGAGAAATATATGAAGAAAGTGATTTGAAGTCTTTGATATTAGAATATGAACTGCTATTTTGTTTTCTAAAATTCTGACAGATTCAGAATCAGGCCTGCCTCTCTTCTGCATTAGAAGGTCTTTGTAATTCACACAAACGTGAGGCAAGAGAATACAGATGTGTGCAGTTGGAGGCTTTCAAAGCCCATATTAACTTTACATAGAGAGATTCTACCTTTCCCTATTATAGTCAGCTTTACCATTTTACTGTAAAACTCAAATGGTTTCTCCTTTCTCATCACCTGTCCAGGATTCTTACGAGAAATGTCTCAGTATAATAACAATAATTATTTCATTATGCAACTGTGTTCCTCAAAATTCATCTACAGCACATTTTAATACCATAGTAAGATAGTTATTGTAATATATGTTACAAATGAATGTGATTGTGAGGAATAGAGTGATTAGGATTAAATCATGATCTTAATACCACAGTAGATTAATAGAACCCTGGAGAGAATGAATGTTGCTATTTATTCTCTCTGTCTGTGTCTGTCTGTCTGTCTGTCTGTCTGTCTGTCTCTGTCTCTGTCTCTGTCTCTGTCTCTGTCTCTGTCTCTCTCTCTCTCTCTCTCTGATAGATAACTCAAGGCTCTCACTATCTAGCTCCCCTAATCTGTTATGTTACACCAATTGAGATGTCACAAAGAAGGCTGATGGGAAGGCAGAACAGAGAAGTCAAATGTTTGTCTCCTCTCTTTAGTGAACACACTGTGCAGAGTAGATGCAGATGATTTCAGGCCTGTCTGTGATCTGTGATTTTTTTTAGATACACTTAGAAGTCCACCATTGCTGAGACTCCCCAAGAATACCTCCAGTACCTTTCCACTTGACCAGGGCTTCTCCTCCCATTATCTTGGGGAAGTTTCATCTGTCTTTCACTTCATCTTTGAAGTTGTAACTTACATTAACTATTCTTGATTTACCTAAAGTGCTTATTAATTTTGAAAGATACAAAACATATATAACTATATTTTATTTTTATATGAAACAATAGTATATAAATGAAATAAATAAACTTCAAAACAAAAATTTCAGTTTTTTTTGGTAAAACTATGAAATTTAATTAAGAGCCAAAGATCAATATAACTACATTTATGCAATTTTGAGGCAGAGTCCTCCATCAATGAAGATTTACATATGTGATGTTGTGTGTCATATAACCAGCTCCAGTGTTGTGGGGCTGTGCCTTTTGGGTTTGTGTAAGTATACTGCAAAATTCCCACATCGGGTAAACCATGCTCCTCAGAATATACCTCTGCTATTAACTTCCACAGGACTAAACTGAAAAGGAATTACAAGTGAGTGATGTCTGTGCTGTGCAAACAATGATATTTGGGGGAAGGTTTAAATTCATACCATTTGATTAATAAAAAGCAAGTCTGAAATTGAAGCAGTGGATTGTCAGATGAACAGGAGAAATGTGCATTTTCTCATTCTGTCTAAGTCACAGAATACCTTTGAAAGAACGTTTGCTTCTGAGAGAGGTGCAAACACTTCATGTCTCATGTCATTAGTACAGAAAAGGGGAATTTGCCAGATGAATTTCTAGTCAGCCTCATTTCCTAGCACACATAATAGATGCCATTTAAGCTCAGAGAGGCCTGCACAAGTCTAACAAGCTGTCATTATGAGCACAATAGCCAGGAGGCTTGAAAGCAGGGCCTTTAATTTTGATGGTTTGAAACTGTCACTTTTGTCAAGTAAAATAGAATTCAATGACTCTGACCTCTAGTGAGGTTCCTTATCTGCTTTACAACAACTAGAAACTTGGTGTGAGGATACAGCTAAGTTTATAGAATGCTTTCCCAGCATGCAAGAGACCCTTCATTGGATTGCTCATGCTACACAAAGCAGGAACATTGGTACATACTTTAATCTTCACACTGAGGAGACAGAGGTAGGGATATCAGATGATCAAGTCCTTATTGGCTGCATAGTGAGACTGAGGTCAGCCTTGGCTATGTAAAGCCCTGGAAAAGGTTATCAGAAAGTTACTAGTAAGATGCTTTTCATAACAAAGTGTTAACTTTCTTACAGGAGCCCCCTCCACCCTGCATGGTGCACTGCTTACCTTAGCCTGCACCTCTGTTCTTCAGTTTCATTCTGGCTCCTCCTTGCTTTCTCTTCCTGCCCTCTGGGCCTTGTTCAATGTCTCAGTTCTTCTGACATTGAAGTATACATTCAAATCATTTCAGGATTTTCCAAGTAATTAAATAAAAACAACTGTATCCAGTTCTCTTTCATGTAATGTCTTTTTTTTTTGTGTGTGAAGATTTTATGGAAACATTTATTATGTGTATGTTTATTTCTCATCTTTTTCAAAAAGAAGTTTCTTTTTAAACAAAGAGATTTAGTTTTTATTTTTTTCATTAAGAAATTTTTTTCATTCATTTTACGCACCAATCAAAGATCCCCCTCTTCCCTCCTCCTGCGCCCCCAGACTCTCCCTCCCAACTACCAAGCTCCTCCCCCTGCCTCAAGCTCCTCCCCCTGCCTCAAGGCTGCACGAGGTGTCCTTTCATAGGTAGTGGGCTCCACAAAGCCTGCTCATGCACCAGGGATGGATTCTGATCCTATTGTCTGGGGTCCCCGAAGCAGATCAAGCTACACAACTGTCTCACCATGCAGAGGTCCTAATCCAGTCCCATGCAGACTCCACAGCCATTGATCCAACTTTCATGAGTTCCCTCTAGTTTGGTTTGGTCGTCATTGCATGTTTCTCCATTATGATCCTGAGGCACTTGCTCATAGAATCCCTCTTCTCTTTCTTTGACTGGACTCCTGGAGCTCTGTCTGGTGTTTGGCTGTGGATCTCTGCACCTGCTTCCATCAGTCATTGGAGAAAAACTCTGTGATGATAGACCATTAGATCAGACAGTTCACCATTCTGATCACTGGGGCAAGCCAGTTCAGTTCAGGCACCCTCTCCACTATTGCTAGTAGTCCAAGCTGTGGTCATCCTTGGAGATTCCTGAGAACTTCCCTAGCACCGAGTTTCTCTCTATCCCCATGATATCTCCCTCTGTCATGGTATCTCTTTCACTGTTTTTCCCCTCCATCCCTGTTCCAGCTCAACCATAACATTCCCTTATATTCTCATCCCCTATCCCCTACCCTCCATTGCCCACCCCTCATCCCCCATTTACTCATGGAGATCTCATCTATTTCCCCTTCCCAGGGCAATCTATGTGTCCCTCTTTGGGTCTTCCTTGTTAGTTAGCGTCTCTGGAGTTGTGGGTTGTTGTCTGATTATCCTTTGCTTTACATCTAGTATCCACTTATGAGCGTGTACATACCATGTTTGTCCTTCTGAGTCTGGATTACCTCACCCAGGATGATGTTTTCTAGTTTCATCCATTTGCCTGCAAATATTATGATGTCATTGCTTTTCTCTGCTGAGTAGTACTCCATTATATATATGTACCACATGTTCTTGATCTATTCTTCAGTTGTGTGGCATCTAAGTTGTTTTCAAGTTCTGGCTATTACAAATAATGCTGCTATGAACATAGCTGAGCATGTGTCCTTGTGGTATGATTGAGTATTCCTTGGGTACATGCCCAAGAGTGGTATAGCTGAATCTTGAGGTAGACTGATTTCCAATTTTTTGAGAAACCGCCATACTGATTTCCAAAGTGGCTGTACCAGTTTGTACTCCCACCAACAGTGGAGGAGTGTTCCCCTTGCTCCACATTCTCTCCAACATAAGCTGTCAAAGAGAAGATTTATATTTAATTTCACTCTTTATCCCTTTTACACCCACATCATTTCACTAAGATGAGGCCAAAAAATTATTTCATCATTACTAAATCAATAACACAAATGTTTTCTTTTGCAATGGATTTTATTTTGCATGATTTAAATGCCATTTATTTTCATTCACTGGATGATTTTTTTAATGATTCCATTGGTATTTGTTTTAGTTTTAAATGTACCACAAATAAATAGTATATTTGAGGAATAAGTTTTCATCACATAAATTGTCTATGAATTGATTAGTAATGGATTTGTCCAATTTGCATATTTTTTTTAAGATTTATTTATTTATTATGTATACAGGAGAGGGAGCCAGATCTCATTACAGATGGTTGTGAGCCACCATGTGGGTGCTGGGAATTGAACTCAGGACCTCTGGAAGAGCAGTCAGTGCTCTTAACCTCTGAGCCATCTCTCCAGCCCCGTGTCATCCTTGCGCAGGGGCCATGCTAATCTTCTCTGTATCGTTCCAATTTTAGTATATGTGCTGCCAAAGCGAGCACATGTTTTTAAAAAACATAAAAAAACAAGGTAAGAAGAAAGTATGTCTCTGTCTACCTGTGAATGACTGGTGATAAATCATTGGTATTGTGAATTTATATGGTTTTTATAGTTTCTCATTAAACCCCTCTTAACAATTTTAGGTATAAGTTTTCCATCAAATGTGTTCTAGCTATGTAAAATATAGTTTTTGATTATATTCTATTTTAATATGTATTTTATTTATATATAAATAAATAAGCTGGTATATGACTTTTAAAATAAAGTGGCATATGACAGCAGTAATAGTACTGTTAACCAAACACTATAGAATTGATTTCTGAAAATGGTATTCTATTATACTTTACTCAATATTTATTTCATGGTAGAATGTCATGTTTCATGTTCATTTTGTTTACTTCTTATACACAACACCTGATTCCTGGTTAATTTTTCATGGGGAGTACATCACATTGCTATGGTGAGTCCTTACTGATATTCCTATATCCCTATTATTCTAATAGCTTCAAAATGACATCTAATTCTGAAGACTCTGGCAATCAAGGAAGATATTACCTTAGATATTTCCATGTACCAGAATGGGCTAGTTTCACTTTTATTAATTAATAGCCATTGTAATCCACAAGAGCCATTCCTTAAAGCACACTTGTGCATTCAAAATTTTGTCTTTCCAATGTTTTGTCCTTCCAAATATACTTCAACTTGTTTCTGTTCTGTTGCATCTGAGTAGTTTATGAGTTTTCCAGGGCCACCCTAACATCACCATCAACTGTGTTGCCTAAAACAACAGAAACTAATGCTGTCACACTTCTGGAGACTGAGTCTAAAAGGTAAGAGGCCAAAGAAATGGGCTCCAGGCTCCAGGCTCCAGGCTCCAGGCTCCAGGCTCCAGGCTCCAGGCTCCAGGCTCCAGGCTATCTTGGCTTTAGAATCTTTTGTAATCTAAATAAATTAAGAATTTCCCAAATCTTCAGACTCCTCTTCTTTTTATTAATAATGTTCCCTTCTATTTAAGTATGTAGCTCACCTTTCACTGTAAGTGATAAAGTGAAGTCAGGACACAGTGTCCACTCTGCTTGCAAATCTCAACTAAATGGCTAAGTCTTCTGCCTATCTATCATCCATTTGTTCTTTATATTTACAGGAATACCTAGTCTCTCTGTATCCCAAATCATGCAACTAATCTCTTTATGAGAGCCCACAAGAAACACCTTTAATGTTAATATTTTTAATAATCAATCTATTCAAGGAAATGTATTTTTTCCTGCTTGTACCTTAATTTTTCACTTGTCATTACCTAACTTCTAAGTCACACATACATTTGAAAGCCATTGGTTATAGTATTAGCTTAGTACTGGTACTAAAATCTCTATTTGTTTCTGTGTTTTATATGATAAAGTATATCACAAAGTAAGTGATTTCAAGGAAACAAAAATATACTCAAATCCATAGAAAATAAAAATATGAAGAAGTCATTACCCAGCGGGTCAGGCTTGCTCTGCACACTGACCTACTGTTTTTTATTCCTATCCTTTGCTGGTTCCAACTATTTCTGATCCTCCATGCGACACTGAAATAATTTATTTCTCTGCCTCCAGCTTCATGTGACTTTCTTATTTAGGACTCACCCTAATCTAGTGCGAACTCATTTTAAGAAATTACATTTGAACCTATTTCACCTCAAAATGAGGTTATATACTCAGGCTCTGAGAAGACATGAATTCGACTGGCTTAAATCAATTCAGGATAACCCCTGTCAGCCAAAACAATCACAAGAAATAGGGTACCCCTAATCCAAAATGAATTTCTTCAATGTGTGGAGAAAAATTGAACAGTCAGGGAAAATGTAAGAAGGTCATCAGACCATAATAACCACAGAGCCAGAACCATGCGGAGCCCAAGAAGAGGATGCTGGGGGAAGAGATGCACACCTCAGGAACCATGACCAATGATTGCTACAGAGAAAACCTAAAGTAATGTACTGAAGGCTATTGCTTCATTAGGATTCACTAAATTGTATGTAAGGGTTAAATATCAACTTGGAAGTGGGGGAATATTCTTTTCACTTAACTCTTACATTTTAAACTTTTGAATTTTTAAGGTGAGATTTTCATTAAGCTTGCATTATGTATATTTCTCTGTACCAAAACACCACATTTAATACATATTTATGTATTGTAAATATTTAAATTTATTAAAAAGAATTGGTTAAGGTAGACATTTCTTCGAAAAATCTCACTAAGCCTATGTAAACAAAATAATACAGGGAATGGGAGGTTTATGATGCAAGGTGAACTACATGTAATTTACATTTCTTATACTTGCTTCATAGGACATTTGAAATTTATTTTGAAGATGGTTTTGAAACTCAGTTAAGACAAAAAAAAAAGAACTAACAACTTCTGGTTTAATAGACTTTGTAGACAGAGGAAAAATCTCTCTGAATGTAAATCGTATTTTCCTGGATATTTGTTCTATATTTGCCTATAATGTTAGGAACGTCATTATCAGCTGTAGGATATACTTGATCTGTCTTTGTATTGTTTCTTTCAGTGAAGTCCTGTAACAGTTTCTTTTGAGCAAAACAACACAAATGGACTTGCTTCCCTGCCTCCAGCATTGCCGATTTGATGACAGGTTTTTTGTTTGTTTGTTTAATAAAGCTGAATGATCATCATCAGCTCACCCTCTTCTCATGAACACTGGTTGTCAGATCAAGATCTTATTGGCATCAGTTAGATCAGTAGACTAGTGACTTAACTATCTGCTACACCATGTCTGTGCAGAGATTAGTTACCCACTTAGATGTTTTTCTTAGTTTTATCCTCCATTTAGTTGGTATCACAGGACATGGGTTTCATTCCTTTTCTGCTTAATTTTCTCCCATCCTTGTGACAGGTTGAGGTTATTTTTATTTTTTATTATTTTTTATTTCTTGGTACCCATGCTTTTCAGGAGAACCATTTATTTTCCTATCACCAGTTTAAATACCTGATTATCCAAATGACTCCCTGCAGTTCTTACACAAACTTTATATAAGAAAACATGCTGGGGAGATTTGAACATTTCTTGTGAAATAACACTTTTGGTTCTGTATTTTTTCTCCACCTGCTGTGGACATAATGTTTTAGATTTGTTTCTATGCAATTAATAGATTTTATGAATAATTCATATTTTCCTACTATACTCAAACCTATGACCTTGGTCCCTAAACACTGAATTTTCTGTGTAATGTTTTATTATACAAACTGTTAAAGATTGAGGTGTATCAGAAGAGGTGAGTACCATTGGATAAGGTGCTAATCAAACCATAAAACAGCCTCAGGGTTTTTGTTTGGTTGTTTGTTTTTGACAGTAAAGAGCTCTTATTACAGCTTTATCCTAAGCTATGAATTTTTCTAAATAACTGTCTCCTAAAGGAAATATTCAAGGTTCTACTAGATAAAACTTCAAAACAATTTTTTCTAAGTGAAAAAGAAATGTTAATAACTGTATCATTCTCTTCATACACAATAGCATATTGCTCTGTGCTCTGTCCAATGTACCCTCTGTACTTTGAGTCTCAAGTGTCCCCCAAAGGCCCATGTGCTAAAGATTTGTTCCTCAGGGTAGATGTTATCAGGACATATGCCTGGAGAGGGGTTGAGGTCCATGCTCATGAGGAGGATTGTGGGGCTCATGTCCAGGTGCTAGTTCTTCAGTTAGCAATGCTTTACTGAAGGCTGTGGCACCTTTAGTTGGTAGGGCCTGACTACTGGAGCAAATCCCTTGTGCCAGGCATTTGACGGTGGTAGACTGACTCCCATTTCTAATCTCTCTCTTCTATCACTTTGTGAACACCTGTGTTCCACAATACAAATACCAAGAACTGAGACAAATACCATGATGGACTAAAACACAGGAACCAGCAGGCTTTCCTTTTCATCTTTGCCCCCTGAATCAGGGTATGGGCCATGTCAAGGCATAGAAAGCTTCTGCCATGATCTCTCTGTTGGCATGGTCCTTAAGCTATAAAAACAGATCATGGACAGGAAACTCAAATCTGTGAGCCCAACTTAACCCTTACTCTTTCAGTTAATTAACTCTGGTATTTTGTTATAGTGACATAAAACTACACACACAGTATGGCAACACGAATCTTAACAGGTCTTATTAATTAAAAAAACAAAACAAAACAAAACCTCAGAGCCAGATATTGGGGTGAAAACTGAAAGATCAGAGAAACAGAACAAGCCAGCCACATTCTTTCCTCTATGAAATCCTCAGCCTCAAGAGTGAAGAGTTCCTGCTTCCTCACACTTTATATACCTTTCTGTGTCCTGCTGTATTACTTCCTAGGATTAAAGGCATGTGTGCTTCCCAGTACTGGAATTGAAGGTGTGTGCCATCACTTCCTGGTTCTGTTTCCAGTGTGGCCTTGAACTCACAGAGTTGGCTTTATCTCCCAGGTGATAGGATGAAGGGTGTGTGCCACTGTAGACAAATTGCTAAATGGTTTTATTAATAAAAAACCTGGAGCCAGATATTGGGGTTAAAACAGAGAGATCAGAAAAGCAGAAAGAAGCCAGCCATGTTCTCACCACTTGGAGAGCCTCAGCCAAAGAGACCTACTTCCTGTGTACCCACGCTTATATGCCTTTCTGTTCTGCTATCTCATTTCCTCTTTCTGCCCAGCTACATCGCTTCCTCTTCCCGCCCAGTTCTGTCACTTCCTGGCAGTCTATACAGACCTCCAGATTTTTATGGTTAGTGCTGGAATTAAAGGTATGTGCCATCATGCCTGTCTCTATTCCCAGTGTGACCTTGAACTCACAGGGATCCAGATGGATCTCTGCCTTCCAAGTGATAGGACTAAAGGCATGTACTACTATTGCCTGACATCTATGTTTACTATAGTTGTGGCTGGCTTTATCCTCTGATCCTCAGATAAACTTTATTGGGGTACACAGATAAAATATCACTACATGCCACCACTGTCTGGCCTCTATGTTTAATCTAGTGGCTGGCTCTGTCTTTTGATCCTCAGAAAAGTTTATTAGGATTCACAATATATCACCACAGTATCTTACAAAACTCATTAGAAATGCAAATTCTAAAACCAACTTAACTAATTAATTTAGACCTTCTTCTGGGTAGACTCCAGAATTCTGTAGGACAAGCTGTGTTGGTTATGACCATGTGAGCTGCAAGTCTTCTGTTCTAAGAAGCAAATGTAACTGATGTTCCTAGTACTAAACTTTTGGATCTGTCCCCATTTCTTCACAACGATGGTTCATAGCCAGTGACTGAATCCAGTAAATACATTAAATGAAGTAAGATGCTGTACTATTTCAACAATCAATGCTTGCTATTAGTGTTAGCAAAATCTTCTTAGAGCTGTGATTAGGCTGAGGTACCTTCAGCTGAACAATTCTTCCCTTCTCTTCCTGCTCACTGGGATCATATTATGTGTTGACCTTAATAACATGACAGTCATTTCAGACTTCCTCCTCTGCAAAATATTTCTTCCCAAGGTTCCCTTGCATGGCTGATCCTACCTACTATCAACCTATAAGAGGCCCTGGTTAATCCAGCTAACTCTAAATAAGCCAAGAACTGAAAAAGTTTGGATCTTTCCATTCTGCAGGTCTAAACTAACGATCAGTGCAGGAGTTCTGCTGGATGTTTAAGCCCAATAATGAAGTCCTTGGCTGTCTCCACTGTCATCACAGCTATCAATGGATGATGATCACAGCAGGTTTACTAGGAACAACCAATTACCTCCTGAGATTATCATGTGATGGTACAACATATGGCATAAGTGCTGATTTTGTAGAAAGGAAAGAAGGTAAACAAAGAATTCATTGAGAATGTGTGACTTGTAAGGGATAAAGAAAATACATTTTGTCTCCATTTTCAGCTGGTAAATATTAAACTGTCCTTTATGTGGTCCTCTAAATGCCTGTGAACCTGGATCCTTTATTATTATATTATTCACATTAGTGTATGCACAGTAAGCAAAATGGGGACCATAATTATACCACATGATACATTAGCACATGATGCTCATGGATTGCGCATGATGATTTAGACTTTGCCCTTTTTATGTAATTTTGCAAGGAATGAGGGATAATTACAGAGAATTGTTGAAGACCGTCAAAGCATTAAAAAAAGCATGTCATGTTTTTACATTTGCACACACCTCTGAAAGCATCACTCAGTTCAACAAAATAGAACATTTCTTTCACTATTGTGTTTTTCATTGTGCTTTATCCCTTTTGTTTAATAATTTCCTGTCCAAAATGTAATCATTATTTTCATTTTAAACACTTTATTCATTGTTACTAGTTTAGAACATCATATAAGTGAAATAATACTATATTGTTTTATGCCAAGCTTGATCTATGAAATACATATTACAGAATCTATTTTTGCATAATTTTCTTACCATTTAAGTTATGCAGTTGAAATAACCATGGCCACTAGTAAAAGTAGGTCTCAAAGTAAATGTAAATAAACTTTCTGATTTGGATAATTTAGAATATTTAAATAATACTATTTGTAACTTATCAGTTGTTAAAATTTATAAGATATCTAGAGTTAACAATGGAATTGTCTAAGAACTTTAAAAATGGTGGGAAATAGAGAAAGGATTTTATTTGAAATATGAGTGTGAATCAGTATGAGCAGAGAAATAAACACATAGCATTAAGTTGTATATAATTCCTAAAATGTATTTGTAGAGCCAACACTTATTTGGAAATGGTGACTCTGGAAATTTAATCCAGTTAAGATGAATCCAGGCTAGATTAGGAGGGGTCCTGATCTCAGTAGGCCTGGTGTTCTCCAAAGAGATGAAACACACATGTAATCTCAGGGATAATTGGCTGAGGCCATCTAGGTAGAGTTCTCATGTGTCTGCTGTTTTGTTTTCTGAGGTTTAGTTTGTCTGAAGTCAACCATGTTCCAAAATTACTGTATGTTAAACTCCAAAAATATAAACAATGTATAATATTGAAATCTTGAACAGTATAGCACAATCTTATCATTGTCTTCCTCTACCCTTGTCTGAGTGAAAACTATGCATTGAGAAGAGTATTTTTGATAGCATATCACCTCATCTACCTTCCCACTGGTAGGAATGTCTGCCTCAGCTACAGATGACTCTTCTCTGGATCAGGAGCTGCATTCAGGTCTTTCTTCCTAATTCAGCTTAATAATGGGTGCTAAGCACAAGAGCAGAGATGCTGATGCTGAGGGCTTCACCCCCCCTTCATTTTAGTGAAGCAGTCCTTCTGCTTCATTATTATTCTTCATCTCTGACTAGAGTCCTTGCCTCCTTCCTGTCACTGTAATGACACATGCTGATGAAAATTTCCTCAGGGGAAGGAAGGCCTTATTCCTCAGGTCCCCTTTCTCTGTCACTGAAGGAAGTCAGGACACAATCTGGAGGCAAGAACCATGGAGGGACACTACCTACTGGCTCCTATCTACTCCTTCCCTGGTTCATGACTGACTAGAATTTTTATAGCCTTGGACCACCCAAGGAATATTGCTGACCACAGAGGGTTGGACCTTCCCATATCAATTAATAATCAAGGTAATCCCTTCAGGTAAGCCTAGAGAACAACATGATTTACACAGTTCCTCAGTTATACTTCTCCTCTCAAATGATTCCAGGTAGGTTGACACTCAAAACTGACTAAAAAAGACAAGTTTATAAATATATCATGAAATATACAGATAAAGAATAAAATGAAATATATAGATGGTCATATATTTCAGAAGCCAAGATACCCACTTTAATCATTTTACATGTGGATTATTTTATCTCCCTTGCATACTCTACATTAATCTTGCTGATTTTCAGGTACTGTAACCAACTTTATGATAGAATTCAAGGCACACATTCATATTCTTTCTCTTTTAAAAGCCTCATTAGATCCTAACTGACTATCCATACATGATCAAGGGAAGATTCTGTTTGTATTTCACACAAGATTCCTCAGGCAAACTTGCTATGAAGTATGTCATGCATTCCGCTTTTGAACTAAGCCTCTGAAAACTTGGTTTTCTTTCCATTGTCCCTCATTCCTTCCCAAGAGCAGATGTGACTGTCACTGTTACCACAAGTTTCCAGTTATGTGTGCCGCTCAGTCAACTCAACTAAACACTTTCATAATCATTGCTTATTCTATCACTACAAGTGATTTTTTTCTTTCTTTCTCTCTCTCTCTCTCTCTCTCTCTCCCTCCCTCCCTCCCTCCCTCCCTCCCTCCCTCCCTCCCTCCCTCCCTCCCTCCCTCCCTCCCTCCCTCCCTCCTTTCTTTCTTTCTTTCTTTCTTTCTTTCTTTCTTTCTTTCTTTCTTTCTTTCTCTCTTACCTGCCTTCTTTTCTCCCCCCCACCTCCCTCCCTCCCTCCCTCACTTCTGCCCTTCTTTTCATTCTTTTCCTTTTTTTGGAGAAAGTACCTCACTCTGTAATAAGTCTTCCCAGGAACTTGCAATAATCTGCCTGCTTCAGTTTCCTAAGTACTAGAATTACAAATAGGAACGACCATATCCAACTATGAACATAATTCTTCATCTGAGTTAGTACTGAGTGAGTGTGTGGAAGGATGTTGGTGTGGCTAATAATACTATAAGGTGTGTGTGTGTGTATACACAAATAGGAAATGGATTGAATGTATAAGAAATGCACAGCTACACATACATTTTTTCCTTATTATATCTTTAAAATGCAATTCTGGTCAGTGAGTTGTTATTCTGAGCATTTAACAGGTAAAGAAACCAGGCTTAGAGATGATTAGTGCTTTGCCCAAAGCCACAGGCAAGACAAGCCTGGACAAATAATCAGATCAACTTTGACTACAATACCATCTTTGAGTCAGTTTACTATTGTATCTCTAGAAAGATTTCTTTCTTTCTTTTTTAGTTTTAAAAAACAAACCATAGCAGCAGTCTTGCAATCTACAGCAAAATGTTGCTTGATGTAAAGGAACTGTAGCCTAGATTAAAGTAATCCAAGAAGTACTCAAATTAGCTTCAAGTGGTCTCTAAAACAAATATTATAGTATGTCTTTAAGAGCTGTAAAGTAAAAGATAATCATGCTACATTTTACATTCCAGAGAGGCTAGGTAACAAGAAGGGCTCAAGAAGAGATGCTAGGATTTCCCTAGGAAAGAGAAATAGAAGAGATTTTGTTGGTGGACTATGGGCAGTTGGGGATGGAAACATGAGGGATCAGGTGGGGAATGGATGGATCTGGAGAGTATTGAAAGAGATGATTTGGGGAGGGGTACATTCCAGGGTGAGGTAGAAAGCTAGTGCAAAGAGAACTCTCAGGAATCTCTGAGAATCACTCCAGCTAAGACTCCAAGCAATTGGGGTAACATAGCTTGAACTGGCCATCTCCTGTGACCAGGCAAGAATTCCAGTAGAGGGATTGGGACATCAACCCAGCCACATAACCTTTGACCTACAGTCTGTCCTGACTATGGAATATACTGGAGTAAGAGCGGCACAAAAATCGTGGTAATGGCCAACCAGTTACTGTTCTAGCCTCAGACTTGTGACATGAAAACGAGTCCATCCATGATACTGCCTGGAGCACCAGGACCAGAGTCTGGATGGCCTAGAGACCTAGGATAAAACCAAACATAACTGGAGAAAAAAATATGTCAATGTAATGGTCTTTAATGACATTCTGCTATACTCATAGGTTGGTGCCCAGCCCAATAGTCATCAGAGAGGCTTCATTCAGCAACCCATGGAAACAGATGCAAAGACCCACAGTGAAACGTTAGGCTCAGCTCAGGAAATCCTGTTTAAGAAACAAAGGGAGGAGTGTAGGAAATAGAAGGGTCAAGGACACCACAAGAAAACCCACAGAATCAACTAACCTGGGTCTATAGGAACTCACAGAGACTGAACCAACAACCAGGGAGCCTTCATGGGACTGACCTAGGGTCTCTGCATATATGTGACAGTTATCTGGCTTGGTCTTCTTGTGGGACTCCTATTAGTGGAAGCAGGAGCTGTCTTTGACTCTTTTGCTTGTTTTTGGGATTCTGTTCCCCATACTGGGTGGCCTTGCCCAGCCTTAATACAAGGAGAGGATCTTAGTCTTACTGTAACTTGATATGCCATGTTTTGTTGATAATCATGGGAGCCCTGCTATTTTCTGAACAGAAATGGAGGATGAGTGGATTGGGGGGTGGAGAAAATGGGGTAGGGGGTGGGCCTGGGAGGAGAGGAGGATGGAAAACTGTATCTGTGATGTAAAATAAATGAAAAAAATTTAAAAGAGAACATGAATAAATAAATACATGGCACTGTGTCATAGTTGTTTTGAAAATAAAGTGAACATTGTATTTTTATGGTGTGCCAAGTAGGTTTAAATTTCTATTTTTATCTGGAATATAGTGAAGACAAAATCATTTCATTGAATATCTCATTTCTTTAGCATTAAGTAATTTGAAAGCTTTGCCAATAAATAAAGTATTTATTAATGAGTTCAGTATTAACTATGAAAGCTTAAAATTCAAAGAAGAAGAAAAAGATAAAGTTAATTCTTTCACATAAGCCGTTAAATGCAGAACTCAGTTGTGTGGTCACATGAGTAATGCCTGGTGTAAGGTTCACACTGTTTCTGAGTTATTGGATGATAATGTTTATAACACCAGGAGACATAATATGTCTGTAAGAATAGTATCTCTGGAAGTTGGTTGCTTAAAATTTTAATCTGGATGTGTTGTTTCCTTACTGTTTCATGTTAGACAAAATAAAAAAGTCCTCAATGCTTTTAAGTTCTCTGTTAAGTGGCAGACACTGGGACCTGTTTCAAAGGTGAGAAATGTCAGGAGTAGGACAGGTAAAGTGAACATTGCAGGGAAACATGCTGTGTCAGATTTTTGTATTGCATCATATGATCCCATCTTTCTATTGACCAACTTGCAGTGACTCACCAATGTGTTAAATGAATTAGTCCTTTCTTCCATCAGCTTTCAGTTACATCAACAGTATGCTCTTATCTTTCTCAAGATTTTGAAAATAGCTTAGATTCCTCAGTGACCCATTAACTTGCAGCTGTTGCATTCTGGTGATGTCTTTAGGTGGACTTTGCTTAGTTTCACTTCATTATAAAAGACATTTTAATTCTGGGATTAAACCTACAGTGTTGTACAAAAATGCTGGAAATTATTTTATGAGGTTTGGCTTATACTTGGCATTATAAACAGTATTTAGTTTATTTATAAGGCCTTTTGTAATGCCCTCACAAAAGGATCATGTTTACTATACAAAGTCATTGGTTCTATTAGTCAGTAGATAGGTCAATTTAGGTGTGTAATAACAGGTGATGAACAGTGTTGAGAGTCTGCTACAATTGTAAGTAAAAGACTAACACATTACTGTCTACTCATCAAATAGTTTTCACTGATTCTTTTTTTGAGCTGGACATGCAACTAAACACTTCACAGCTGTCAAAATGCTCAATTCTCAAAGGTCAGTCAAAACATTTGCACAAATGAAATTTAGAAAATTATTTACAATAACAGAAGACCATTTGATTGCACTTTTATCTCAACTTATTTCAAGACAAGTTGAGATTAATAAAATGGTTAATCTTAGGTGTCACATTGGCTGGAAAAAGAAACACCCAGGTAGCTATTAAATCGCTGTATGTGGTATGTCCATGAGAGTGTTTCTAAGAAAGACTGTGATTCACATCAGTGAACTAAGTAACAATAACCCTATAGCCAGCTATGAATAGAGTTCAAATAAGGCAGAGAGATAGATGGACCCCTGTCTCCCTCTCTCTGTCCCTCTGGGCTTGGGACATTCTTCTGCCCCTCTTCTCCATGCATCAGAACTACAGATCTCTGTCCTTCAGATTGAAATTTGCATAATTGATTCTTTAAATTTGGTATTTCCTCAGACTACTGAGAAGCCTTGTGTTCGATGTTATAGTTGGTGGTGGAATGGAGTATAGAAACCCATGAAGACATATTTAACATTTAACACATTAAAAGACACATTCAGAATTGGAACCTTCTTGTTTCCTGCCTCTTAATCTATTTGACCTTTTGCATAATAGTTCCAAGTTAAAAATTTAATATGGGAAGAAATAGAAATTACTATTTAATCTGCATATAATGCCATGTAAGATTCTACTGTTCTAATTACAAAAATAATTTAGTCAATATTCCTCATTCAACCAAAAGGTGCATTTTAAAACAAACTGAAACAAGGAGAGAAAACAAAACAAATCAATCAAACAAACAAACAAAAAAACAAAGCACTCAAAAACTTCCTTGTCTTTCCAGTGTTGGCTTAGCTGCATTATGAAACATCACCCATGTTTGCTTCTGGCCCAGGATTTGTTACTTTGAAATTATAAAGTGTTATTTTCAAAGTCCTGTGTATCTGTACACATGTCCCTGCAGGAACAAAATGTATAAGCAGAGGTGTTGATGGCAGTTTTGCCTCGCAGCATCTGAATATTATTTTACTCCGTGGAGCATTTTGCTAACATCTTCATTTCTGTCTTCATCTCCTGTCTTCATAATGGATCTGCAGGCTGGGCATGCTTGGCTGTGAGACACTCAAAGGGCTTCCCCATGGTGTGTGGAGCGGGTTGCTAGGCAACCTCACCTGTCATGGCTGTTTTGCTCCGCTCTTAGGGCTGTAAGCCTGGTTTCTGGAGAATCTAAGTCAAATACTACTCTGTACCTTCTAGCAACTTTTTAATTATTAAAGAAGTGTTTAATGAAGGTGATAAATTAGGACCTAGAAGAGTAATACATTCATATTCTCCACTTTAGGCTTTCTTTGAGAGCATTTTATTTTATCATAATATGCTCCTATAATGTATTTGGATAAAATCCACCCTCCATTTCCTTCAACCAATTTCTCCTCTCTATCTTGCCTATTTTCACCTCATTACTTCCTGTTCCCTCTCCCTCCCCCTCCTCCCTCTTGTCTCTCTGTATCACTCAACCTGTTGCCCTGCATTTAAGGTTGCAGTTCACCATGCCTGGATGGCTCTCTGAACTCGGTGTAATATGGAGGACTCCCTTTGGGCAGCAGGACTTCCTCTCTACCTTGTTTGGATAGTGTCTCTGGGCCGCGATGCCTGACCTTATTTGGTGGATGACTTGCAAGAAAGCTTCCTGCAAATGTACGACTCCGTACACAAGTCCCCTCCTCCCCCATTCCTCTGTCTTCAATCAGGTCTGCCTATGTAAATTAGGTAACCCTCCCACCCCCTGCCCTTTGTCAGTCTCCTCCTTCTCATTTAGTCTATATAAGTTGACCCTGTGACCTTAATAAACTGAGCTGTCTCACTGTAGCCAACATTTGGAAGTTTTTCCGTTGTACTCATGGCTGTCTGAACTCTACTAGCAGCTTCTCCGTCTGCCCTTGTGGACTGGTGGCCAAGGACCCTGAAGAAGGGAGACCCACATCAACCTACCCTCTTCTCTGAGTCCATTCAATGCTGCCAGTTTGTGATTGGGTGTGGGAAGATTTCCTGAGGCTGGGCAGCTTCTCAGGGTTGTGTCCCTGAAGAAACTAGATTCTCTCTTCCCAGAAGCTATAAATTACAAATAACTTCTCAGGTAGGAGTGGGATTTCATGATCCCTTTCCCCTCCATTCTGGGGTTGGGATGGCTTGATCCAGGCTTTGGATGGCTTGATCTGGGGTTTGGATGGCCTGATCTTGGCCAGTCAGTCCCAGCAGTAGCAAGTGCCACAGGAGGGGGGACTCCT
Organism: Peromyscus maniculatus bairdii; assembly: GCF_049852395.1. Classification (NCBI taxonomy): domain Eukaryota; kingdom Metazoa; phylum Chordata; class Mammalia; order Rodentia; family Cricetidae; genus Peromyscus; species Peromyscus maniculatus. The sequence continues at coordinate 57,811,945 of NC_134852.1, read as the reverse complement.
AAGCTTCTTCCCGCTCATGCTTCACTGTTGACAGACCCATGGTTATACAAATTCAGTGCAGGTATCCTACCTGCTCTAAGTTACTGATTTCAAATGATGATGACGACATTTAGAAGCCTTTTTCCTTGTCTGAAGGCTGATGTTTATATTCTTCCTACCTCATTTTCTAAGAATTTTAGAGGAGGGTATAATTTTGAGAAAAGGAAAACATCATACATTAAAAACCCTAGCCTGAAAATAGATATATTAAAATTTACTAACCACTCAGACATACAAAATATTTCTATTATGAAAATACTTAGTTGGACAAACATAACGTGAACATTGTATAGGAATTTACAATTAATATTTAAGAAACTTTTTAACATGAGATCTTTGGAGTCCACAAAAGCACAAACCAACAATATCTGTTTGATTTCATAATTTGGGCAGATATCAGAAGTCAGGCTAAGCTTGACACACTTTCATCTTTTGCAAAGGAAAAACATTTTCAGTGTGTTCAGGTAGAAAATGCATGGCTACCAGGGAAAATAATCCCCGAGATATATGACTGTTTGGAGATTACTAAGCAGATTTAAGGAATTTTGCCTGTAGACAGTAAACATCGTTTTCCTCTCATGAAAGGACAGGGGACACATTTTCCAAGAGAGTATGTCCCCTTGTAAGCCCTGTGAAAGTGAAGCATGTCAGGGAATGCCAATTACTGCTTAATTTTCCAAAAGAGATTAAAGTGGATGTTGGAGTGTATGATCCCATGAATTTGTAGAAAAACCTCTAATGCTGTGTGATGGTTTATGTGGATATTGCTTGAAATCTCTGGATAAAGCAGTGAATGAACCACCATAGCTAACTCATCTCTATCCAGCCGTTCTCTGGGTGGGAGAAGGAGATAATTTGAGCGAGACGTATCCTGATTCAAAGATGTATTCAAGCATTTATTTCATTGTCACTTTCAAGTAGTGAATATATACATATTTAGTTTATAAAACTTGCCTCACTGGGCACCAGCAGAAGAAAATGTGCAAATACAGGAAAAGAACTGCAAACTGCAGTGTGCAGAGGTCTGCTCTATACATGTTTCAGCGTCTGTTTAATAAGTTACATGAAGACACGCCACCTCTTCCAAGCTACAGGGCAATGAAATTGTAACATGATATAACCTTTTCATAAATTACATTTATTTATTTACATATTTGTGTGCAAAGCCAACTTCAAATTTGGCCTTACCTAGCAAAGCTTGATAGCATGCTTCACAATTTAAAAACTATGTTCTAATAACAATTAAAAATGGATTTTATATAAAATGTGTAGTTCTTACCACTCCTCAAAAGAAACACCTTTTGTAGCAGACATTACATTGTTGAGTTCCACAAATGGTCAAAATGCAGAAAACAACTTACCATGCAACCCTGATGTCAAGGAAGAGGGTGTGGGAAGATTATAAGAGCCAGAGAACTAGCATACCTGCTGTGAGGTAGTACTCTCATGAGATCTCAGCAACAAGGTTGCTTAAATAAGACCTTCCAGATGACTGCAACAGATGATATGACAATGCTGACGACAGAAATGTCACAATGTCTCATTCCTAGATGAAGAACTATAGGCAATCAATTAGTGCTAGGAAAAGAAGAGTCCATCTTCTTCATGACTGAGCTACCTAATAGGTTATCCAATCTCAAGTAGTCATCCCTAAACACGTACATATTAACAATGGACTCAGTACGTTACACACACACACACACACACACACACACACACACAAACACACACACACGTATGTATGTAAATCTTTCTGTGTGTATATTTGTATGTATGCTGTGTGTATAGCGGTAATTAAAGAAAAGTGGGAATGCAAACTTTTACAACCACTGTGGAAATCAGTATGGCGGTTTCTCAGAAAATTGGGAATCGATATACTTCAAGACCTAGCCATACCACTCTTGGGCATATACCCAAGGAATGCTCAATCATACCACAAGGACACATGCTCAACTATGTTCATAGCAGCACTATTTGTAATAGCCAGAACCTGGAAACAACCTAGATGTCCGTCAACTGAAGAATGGATTAAGAAAATGTGGTGCATATACATAATGGAGAAAAACAATGACAGCATGAGGCTTGCAGGCAAATGGATGGAACTAGAAAATATCATCCTGAGTGAGCTAACCCAAACTCAGAAGGACAAACATGGTATGTACTCTCTCATAAGTGGACACTTGATATAAAGCAAAGAACAATCAGACTGCAACCCACAGAACCAGGGAGGCTACCTAGCAGGGGAGACCCTAGGATGACTGTGGCTTATATTAAGTTTTGTTTTTACTCAATTACTGGGCAAGCCTCAATGAAACATTTCACTATTAGGATAAGAACTTGTACTGTATCAAGCTGATAATAGAAAAACAAACAAACAAACAAACAAACAAATAAAAAGAAACAAAAAAGAAAAGTTCAAGAACTTGAGAGGGAGTAGAGGTGACAGAAGAGAAATTGAGGAGAAAAGAGAATGTAAACACTGTACTTATGCTTAAATTATGAAAAACTAAATTTAAAAGTAATGAATGCCAAGAGAGGAGGAATTAGCCTCTCTCAGGGCTGAGCCATTAAATAGGTTATCCAATACAAAGTAGTCAGCCCTGAAACCATATACATGCAAGAAAATTAGATTCAGCAGGTTGTACTTTTTTTATTTATATATAGAAACACTTACATAGCAAGAGAGAAGGAAGTATTTTTGTAAGTTAGTAAGTGTTAATAAAAATGATATTATTTTTGCATATTTCCAAGCTTGTTTTAAAAATCACTTAGTGTCAATTAGCATATAAACATTTTGATCTAGATTTGCATTTGATTAGTTATGTGGTTGCTAATTTTCCCTAAAATTAAATTACTTAAGTACCTTTATAAAAGACTTGGTGTTTATAAAGAATGTAGATTTAACACTTCAAAATTGAATTGTTTAAATTATATTTAAAATTTTATTCTCACTCCATAAACATGTTTTATTGGATTATTTATCAAGCTACTTTATAAGGCTTGATCAGAGAAAATCTAGGAAGAGTAGAATCAACAATAGTTTGGAAATGGAGAGATTCAAGTTCAGGTGGTCCACTCTTCTCCATGAAACATTGGGAACAATCTTCTGTAGTCCAGACTTCAGGGGAAACTAATTCAAACATTTAAATCCTGTCAGGCCTGGGCATTTCTACTTCCTACACATAGATTTTTGTCTTTCTTTTCCATCACTAAGTTAATATTGACCCTAAAATTATTCTTAATGCAGAACTTCTTTGACCTTCAATAGCACAATAGATTTCCCCTTGAGATAAAATGTATTAACACTCAACTATAAAAATATCTACAATACTATCTCTTCTAAATCTCAAATTCAACATTCTTATTAATTTTTTAAGTTTTTATAAAAATATCTAAAACATCAGTTTCCTTTTTTGCATCTGTTGAAACAAGTTTTGGCTTTAGTACTCAGAGGTCTCTTCATACTTGAACTCCACTTTCTCTTTGACAAAGCTTTGAAAGCTCACCCACTGCTGTGTTAACTAGGTTCTGTCTCAGTGGACTCACTGCAACATGTCAAGTGTGTATTGAAGTCCTTGACTTAAAGATGCTCAGGAGAGTGAACACGCAGGTGTCTCTTCCTCGTGCAGGGAAAGATGATTTCCTGCTTCCTGTAATCCTTTTAAAGGCCAAAGCCCTGTACTTCTGGTGAGTGTCTCTGTGCTCTAAGTAGTCTTGCAAATAGCTCTCTCAGTACAATGTATTGTGTTTTAAGAAATATCAACATTTCTGAGTCTGGGTCACCTCACTCAGGATGATTTTTTCTAGATCGATCCATTTGTCTGCAAACCGTATGATGTCATTGTTTTTCTCTGCTGAGTAGTATTCCATTGTGTATATGTGCCACAATTTATTTATCCATTCTTCAGTTGAAGGGCATCTAGGTTGTTTCCAGGTTTTGGCTATTACAAACAATGCTGATATGAACATAGCTGAGCAAGTGCTCTTGTGGTATGATTGAGCATTTCTTGGGTATATGCTCAAAAGTGGTATAGCTGGATCTTGGGGGAGATTGATTGCCAATTTTCTAAGAAAGCGCCATAACATTTCTACACACCGTGGGAGTCTCTAAGGGCCTCAGCTTCCCCTGGCAGATGTGATCTCTCACAGGCCTGCTCCACAGCGCCCTCAGCAGATGAAGCATAGGCACAGTAACAGCAATGATAGCTTTTGTTCTTGCACTTAGGTTTAGACAAGAAGACAGATTTTTACTGTTTCTTTAAATAGCATTAAATAAGAATAAGAAATAGGGTGTGGTGACTTGAGCATCAATTTGTTTCTGAGTTTCCTTAATAGGGAATTTTACTTTGAGAATATCAGGCCATCCTTGCTGAGCATTCTCAGGCCTGCACTGTGGACTGAGATTTACCCACGCCCATCCTTTACTTTTAATTCCATTCACAGTGAAATTATTGTGGTGTGGTGTGAAGCTATTCCTAGTCACACCTATTTCTCAAGGGAATTTCCGTACATCTTGTATACACAATTCTATTTTATTATAATCATCCTGAAAGGAGTGAATATATTCTAAGGATATGGTTATGCATCTCCCTTTGGTTATCATAATATTAAAATAATGATGCATCCTGTGTAAAAATTCATGTGTATATGTACACACACATGCACACAAAGACATACAGGCACACACTGTTATATTTAGAGCTGTGAAAAATCTGAATTTCCGGTATCTGTTTCTTCAGTTAATATGCTGACTTCTACCCACCTTCAATTCCTATTAATGACATCATTTAATTCTTGCAAATTGAAGACAGCTCCATTATGTGTATGTAAATCCTGTGAGGCTTTCATTTGAAATCTAACAGGTATAAGAGATATCTGAACCCAGTAAGCTTATTTGTTAATTTTGTCATTGGTTTCAATAATTTATGGATTACATACAAGTTATTAAACTTCTATAAAATTGGTGTATGTAGTTTAGTTAAAAATCACCATGTATATACTCATTTGGTAATTCTTTGAATGAAACTTTCAAAATTCTACGAATATATTGTAAATAGCAAAAATGAGTCTTTGTATATTTGAAAATAAAATCACAAAATTTTAGATGGTAAAAAAATGATGCATCCTAAAAAATTGGAATATGCATAGGACCTTCATGCTTTAAAAACTGGTGACTTTGTCTCCTGAAACTGGTTTTACATAGTTCTGATAATTTCAGATCACCTTGGAGGAGAAAAATGATGATGAGTGGGAGCATACCCTGATTGGAACTGCTTACCTAGCTGTGAACCTCTTGCCTCTGTTTAAGCCTAAACTTCCTGTTAAGATCATGAAGGTGGACTTGAGGTCACTGAACTTTGCTCCTCTTCCCAATATGTCTATTCTGAACCTAATCTCTTTTTTCACTGTTTCATTATGAATTGTGTTTGTTAATTGGTCTGCTGAGGACAAATGGTGAACCTGACATGTTTGGGGATTTCCGGGGGTCCCATGAACAGGCAGAACCTAATTCCAGCAATGTTGTCATTTTTTAAAAAATAACTTGAAGTAAACCAAGAAAGTCAAGAATGTCACACAATGAAGCAGATAGAGCATCTAGAATGGCTCAGATGCCACCTCCTAGACCACAAAGGTTGCAGTATTAAACATATCACCTCTCAATAAAGCAGCAAGCAGTTACTGTCAGAGTTGATAAACCAAGCAAACACAGTAGTAGCACCAATTATTAGATGATTAAATATATAAGAACACAAACACGAAGGACAGAAGAAAGGCTGGGTCACTGCCTAGCTCTGTGGTTGAGTCTAAGATCTTTAACAAGTAGCCAAGATCCAAGTGGATGATACAGGAACACGTGTATGGAACCAATAACAACAAAACAAACCCTCTAACCTGAAAGAGCATAAAAGAGTTTATTCTGGAGCCAAATGTTTGTGGCATGGGAACATGGATTCAGGATACCTCAAATATCATATCAGATGTGGTTATAGTTTCATGATGAAGTTTTATAGTAAGAGAACAAAGAAATTCATAAACCAAGGTACTTTTTGAGTTCATTTGTGGGAACATGAGGCAGACATGTTAATGCAAGGCAGGAAACCTCTGATGTGGCCTTAGGTGTTGTCTGATGACATGCTTAGCCTTTGTGTTGGTAGAAGTGTGGGTTCTGTCTGTATATTCCCAAAGGGTTTTGGCTGGTAACCACACAGATGTCAGATCCCACTCAGAGGCAGGCAACAAATGGTTCCTTAGGTGATGGTGGCACACGCCTTTAATCCCAGCACTTGGGAGTCAGAGGCATGGTGATCTCTGTGAGTTTGAGGCCAGCCTGATCTACACCATGCAGCCCTAGGACAGCCAGGGCTACACAGAGAAACTCTGTCTAGAAAATAAAGGAGCTGAGATAGCCCAAGTAAATCTTACTTCCAACATGTAACACTCCAGTTTCCATAGTCACTCAATCAGCTTTGAGTGCTCAACACATACCTGATATTTTCATATCTGGGAAGTTCAGTTCACAATTTCTGTGATAGCTTAAATGAAAGCCTGAATTGGAAGTGAATTGGGCATATAATTAAGCTATAGGGCTCTCTCTTTGGAAATACTGGGACCTAGAAACATTTATGGGACCTCTGGGTGGACCTCAATAAGATGTCTTCAAAGCAGATCTACCTGAATTCCTACAGCTTGGAAAGCCAGACGCCCTTCCCTAAAAGAAGCCAGCATGACCTCTGAAGTAGAAGATACTTCAGTCATCCCTTCCCTCACTATGTCCCCAGCAAACAGACATAAGCTTCTGGGCTCTACTCTGAAGCCTGGTTGAGATGAGTTTGTATACATTGGTCAGGAGCATGCCTGGCAGGGTAACAGAGGAAATGGTTCTACAATAGCTGAGCTCAGTGGATGAGTGCAAGCTTGGGAGGAACCAGAAAAATGTCCCAATTAATCTGGGGGTACCCATAAGAGCCCAAAGTAGCCGCAATCTACTGACTTTCATGCATTTTTTTTCTGGACTCAGAACTTAAAACTTCTGAATAAATCTATATTATACCTTGAATGCTTTTAGTAGCTTGAAGAACTGGCCAGCTTCCATATTAATTCATGTCTTATTGCCTTGGCCGAATTTTAAGGTGTGAAAGGAACCTGGTGAGGTGGTGTACACCTTCCAGAAAACTATGAGTTGGAAGCCAAAAACTAAAATGACAAAAAGTGAAAATCAAGCAAAAAACATACAAAACAAAACAAAACAAAAAATAACCCAAATAACAAACAAACAAAAATAGGAGAAAGAGAGGAGAAGTACACAGCTGAACAGACCGTGCCAGAATGAATATATCTTGTGAGAGCAGAGAGCCACACAGAACACGTTCCCCATGGCGTTTTGCAAACAGAACACCTTTCCCTCAGGTGCAGGAGGCTGAGGTGCTTCGCTGAAGCAGAAACACTAGTGTTCAGCATGACTCAAGGTCACAGACTAAAGCTGCAGGTCTAGTTCCAGTGGAGTTGTGGGACGTCATATAACTTGTCATATTATGTAACAGTGAACATTCTAGAGGCATCTGCCATAATCTCTGTGAGAAAGACAAATGGGCCTCACCTGTATAAGAAAGGGGGCTGAATGTGAGCCTGGGAACAATCTGGTAAGAGAGATCCTCTGTGGGCTCTCCTTCAGTTATTGCTTCAGTTCCTGGAATTACAGAGTTTCTTCAAGGATGAACCTGGAAGTGTAAGACGAATTAAACCTCTTCCTCCCCTAAGTTAGTTTGGGTCATATCATTTCACCATAGCAACAGAAAAGGAAGTTTTACAAGGGAATACAAAGGAATGTTTAGGGATGTTGGAATGGGCAAGGATTTTTAAGTACATTAAATAAAAATAGGTAATTTAATTATATTTAATAAAGTACTTCTCCATAGCAAAATAGCTGATTAGTCATGCAAATAAACATTGTCCAGAAAGAAAAATGTTTGCCAACTGCACATCTGACAAGAAGTTGCTACCCAAGATACATAAGGATCTCAGCTTTACAGAACAGCATCAAATAATTCAGTTAAAATGAGCATTGCACATTAATAGATTTCTCAAAAGATGCCACACAAGTGCTCAACAAATACATACAACAATGTTGAAGAAAACATCAATAAAATCAAAACCAAAATCAGCATTGGTCTGATATCACTAAGAGTCATCTGCAAAAAATACAGTGACAGTATTTACACCTTGTTGGTGAGAATGGAAGTCAGTGAAGATATAGAAATCCACATGGAGTGTCCTTGGATTTTAATTAAAGTTTCTTTGGTTGGAAGAATAACCTTTATTCAAAGTTTGACTTGCATTCAACCATGATTGCTTTTGTTGCTGGTTATTTCAGTGTAAGTTATTGGTTGTATTCAATTGTAAGAACACGCTTAGTTGAGCTGACTCATTTACTTCTGGGTGAGTGTTCAGAATTTTCCCAGTTTGTGATTACTGTAAAGGAAAGAAATTGTGCATCTTACCAGACAAAAATCACATTTTTCTTAGCAAATAGCTCAAAATGGAAAGACTAGATTTGTAAGGACATGTAAACCTTACATGTTCAGGAACATAGATTTGTCTTCATATGTAGGGTGTGTGACAAGCCACTGTGGTAGCCTCATGTTTGCTGTGTAGTTGATGCTGCCAGTCAGGAATTTTAATTTGCATTCTCCTGTTCACTACTGATGCAGTGACATTATTATACTCCAAAGTCTCATCATACACTTTAATTTACACTCTAATGAGCTAGTTCATCCTTGTAATATATTTCTTGGCTAAAGATATAAGGATATAGATTAGAATTATCAGGCATGCAAGACTCATACCAGACATATTTACATATTTTTGTGAATATTTGATTAGACATATTGCCTGTTTGGTTTCCTTTTTTTTTTTTTTTTTTTTGAGACAGGGTTTCTTTGTGTAGCTTTGCTCCTTTCCTGGATCTTGCTCTGTAGACCAGGCTGGTCTTGAACTCACAGTGATCTGCCTGCCTCTGCCTCTCGAGTGCACCACCACTGCCTGGCAGATTTAAATACATTTTTCTTTCTTTCTTTTTTTTCTTTTTCTTTTTTTGGCTTTTCGAGACAGGATTTCTCTGTGTAGCTTTGCACCTTTCCTGGAACTCACTCTGTAGCCCAGGCTGGCCTCGAACTCACAGAGATCCACCTGGCTCTGCCTCCCAAGCGCTGGGGGATTAAAGGTGTGCACCACCACCACTCGGCTAAAACAGTAGACTTTTTTTTTTTGGTTTTTCAAGACAGGGTCTCTCTGTAGTTTTGGTGCCTGTCCTAGATCTCGCTCTGTAGACCAGGCTGGCCTCAAACTCACAGAGATTCGCCTGCCTTTGGTTTCCTTTTACAGTTTTTCAAAATCATTTTATATTCTGATATTGAACACTTGTCTTCTTTCTGTTAATGATTTCATGATGTTCCATTTTAGAGATATTTACTTTTACCAATTTCAAATGTATTTTTCCCTGTTTTATACATTTACTTATATCACTTATTACTCTAAAAAAGATTCAGTTGCTTCCTGTCCTAATTTTTTATTTTACTTATTTGTGCCAAACTATTCTAAAAAATCATAATTCTTCATTTAAAAATATGATTAATATAATTTTATCATACTTATCATCATGAAGGTGCAATTGTATTTTTTAAATATTGTGTGTGTATTTGTGGTGTGTGTGTGTGCATGTGTATGTATGAAAGTCAGGAGACACCTTTGTGGAGTCAGTTGTCTTTGTATATTGATTCTGGGCATTGAACACAAGTCTCTAGGTTGGATAGCAAGTATCTTTACCTGCTGCGCCATCTCACCAGCCCTCAATTTAATTTTTGTCTTGAGCATACTTTTGATGTTTTCCAAATACAATTTTATCAACACATGTTGAGTACATAAGTTAAGGGGTCTCATTATTCTTTAAAAATGGTTTATTGATCAAAAAAGATAAAATTAAACCAACTCAGTTTTAAGATGTTATGAATTTTATGTATGATATAAACAAATACATGATGAAATTACTACTACCTGTAATAAATAAACTGTTAGGATGACCACTGGTGAAGGCCATGGGATGTTGTAGTTAGTATTTCCCCTTGCACTGCCTGGAATATCTTGCCACCCTGTCTCTCTCTTCTCTCCACCTCTGTCTCTTTGCTCTCTCCATGCCTGTCATTCCCTTCATAGAGAATAGAGCATGGCTTATGAAGTTCTTTCAGATGAATCTGTCAGTGAGTCATATCTTCACACCCTGTTTCTGTCTGGTTAGCATGACTTCCTTCTTCCTGTAATGCAGTCTATGCTGGAAGGATTTGTCCAGCCGCTACATTTGGTTGTTTGATTTGTGGCAAGTTAGAACTGTAGAATTACTGTTTACGGAAGATATTAACCAATGATTGTCCAGAGTTGGCTGATAAATATCTCATCTCATTCTCTGCAAGTGTGGAATGGCTGAAGACAAATATTAAACATTTACTATCAAAATCAGCATCACTTATGCTTTGAATCTGATTTAGGAGGGGATGTAGATGATGATACATGTACATAAGAGCTGTACCTGAACCTCTGGATGGTACTGAGGAAGATGGATCACTGACAACAATGTGAGACTCTCAGATCCAGTGCATACAGACTGTGTTCATTTGTTCTTTCCATTGTTAACATACAGCATTCTTAGTGCTTGAATTCATAGTTTAGATCCTGTAAAAGCAGATTTCTTTTAACTAGGTTCAGATAATGAGAGAGCAGAGGGACTGAAAATAGGAAGGAAGCTGGTTCACATTCCACTGTCTTTGCCAAGAAACATTGAACCAAATTACCAGAAAGTATTAGTGAGTGCTGAACATGTATCATCTTCATGCTTCACAGCAGTATTTTAAAATACAGAAAATTATCCTTAAGAAAAAATTGGGCTGGAGAGATGGCTCAGTGGTTAAGAGAACAGACTGTTCTTCCAAAGGTCCTCCAGAGGTCCTGAGTTCAATTCCCAGCAACCACATGGTGGCTCAGAACCATCTGTAATGAGATCTGATGCCCTCTTCTGGCCTGCAGGGATACATGCAGGCAGAATACTATATACATAGTCAATAAATATTAAAAAAAAAGAAAATAATCAGTTGTCTGACACAAGAATATTTAAAATATTTTATCAAAATATTTAAAAACATACATATTGCAACTACATTGTAACTCTCAGTCTTCAAGAGATGTTTTAATTGCTTGGCACAGCCCTGCTCTTGACAGGTTTGAGAGCAGAATGCTTTAAAAGCTGAGTATTTTGGCAAGCCTCCCCTTCTTCCTTCCTGGCTGTGCAAATGTCCAGTGCAATCTGTCTGAGAGACCAGGTCCAGAAGGGATGCTATAATTCGGATGCATCATTGACCTCCTCTAAGAGACCTTCATGGTGAGTCAACCTGCTGATAGCCATGCTAGCCCCAGTAACCACCCCAAACCTGGTGCTCATGGCTTATGTCTCCTTCATCTGTGTGAAGTGCCTTTCTCTACCTGTATGGCAGTTCCTCTGAAATCCTCCCACTGCAAAGATGATTTCAGCAACCCTCTCCCTGTCTTGATGTCTAACCTGGTTCCTCCCTTATCTTTTTCACTCTAATAAAAATCTGTCCCGCCTAATGTAACATTGCATGGCACAACGCAGCTGTAATCCTCTCCTAAGAAGAGAATCATCCCTTACTCCTTCTCGTGTTTGTGTTTTCCCTGAATTTTTCTTGGAAGTTGATTCCATCACCTGCTGCCTGTCCTTGAGGATGGACATTATTTGGTCCTTTTGTTTCTTAATAGTATTTGTAGTCTCTTTTTTCTTCCTCACCGCCTGCTCACTTGCACCTCCCCCGCCCTGCCCCAGCTCTTCGTCTGTGTCTGAGAACTTACCTAACATTTGCAGTATGAACTCAATTCTAATGTCCTTCACTTATTTCCTGTGAGTTTAGAAAAACACACAAGCCTACTAATTATCATGGCTTAAAGTTCAGACCCTTACGAACTCCTAGAGTGGAGCTCATATATCCTCCTATTGTTGACCTTGTAACTTCACTGACATCACTTTTGCATGGATTGCCTTTCAGATTTTCAACAAACTTGAAGGAAAGCTGAAAAATTAGGAAAGAGTTTCTACAAAGTTCTAATATCAAACATGCCAACATGACTTCTTAGTTCCCTAAATTGAGTTTTATCTTGAATTGAATGGATAGTCTTTTTGTTGTTGTTTATTTGTTTGTTTGTTTGTTTTTATATCCCAATCAAAGTTTCCTTCCTTCCCCTCTTCCCAGTTCCTCTTCCAACTCCTCACCTCTTTCCCCAACCCCTACCCCATCCACTCCTCTGCTGTTTCTCTTCAGATACATGTGGGCCTCCCATGGATATTAGCCAGTCATAGTATACCAAGTTGCAGTGAGACTAGATACCTCCTTTTTTATAAAGACTGGATGAGGCAATCTGGTAGGAGGAAGGGGTCCCAAAGGCAGGCAACAGAGTCAGAGACAGCCTCTGCTCTCACTGTTAGAAGTCTGACTGGAAGACCAAGTTACACAACTGTAACATATATACAGAGTGCCTAGGTCAGTCCCAGGCAGGCTCCCTGGTTGTCAGTTCAGTCTCTGTGAGCTCCTATGAGCCCAGGTTAGTTGATTCTGTGGGTTATCTTGTGGTGCCCTTGACACAATGCTTACTCTCGCTCTTCCACAGGATTCCCCAAGCTCCACCTAATGTTTGGCTGTGGATCTCTGCATCTGTTTCCATCAGTCGCTGGGTGAAGCATCTTTAATGACAGTTGGGCTAAGTATCAATCTATAACAGAATATCATTAGGAATCATTTCATTGACTTTATTTTTTGTGCCATTCATGTTTAGTTCTATTCTAGGTCTCTGGGGTATCCTACCTGTGTGTCCTGGCCCTCAGGGGTGAGCTCTCTCTCAGGGTATGGATCTCCAACTGTGCCAGCCATTTAGTTCATCACTCTCACAATTTCTGTGCCATCTTTACTCCAGTACATCTTGTAGGCAGGACAAATTATAGGTAGAAGGGTTTGTGGCTGGCTTGATGTCCCAGTCTCTCCCCTGGAAGTCTTTCCTTGTTACAGGTGATGGCCAGTTCAGGCTCCATATCCTCTACTGTTAAGAGTCTCAGCTAGAGTCTCCCTCATAAATTCCTAGGAGTTTCCATTCCTCTAGGTTTTTAGATCATCCCAGAGATGCCCCCAGATTTCAATTGTCTGAGTACTCTCTCTCTACATTCTCCCCCAACCTGATTTCTCCTATTCCCATTCCCATTCCCCTTTCCAGGCCCCTCACCACTCCCACTGGTAATGTCTATTTTATTTCCCCTTCACAGTGAGATGAATGGATATTCTCAAGGAGAAACTCATCACAGGTCTTCACTGGGTTCTGCAGTTCCCTAGCTTCCTGTCTACTGAAATTGGTGAACTGACAGTGTTCTCTATCATCAGGTTTTCATGTCTACTTATGTATTACCATCAGTGTATACTAATGCTAGAATTTTTATTAAGTATGTTTTTATTTTAACTCAGAGTCATATTTTTCCAATTCTGAGGCTTAAACCTAGGGCCTCATGTATGCAGGCCAGTGCTCTGCACTGAGTTTCATCACCAGCTCTCTTCATACTCTCTGAGATGGAGTATCAAAAGATTGTTCAGGCTGACTTAACCTAACTCACTCTGTAAGCCAAGCTGACCTTGAACTTTGAATCCTTCTACCCCAGTCTACTGACTAGTTGGGATTATTAATCTTCATCATCAAGCACAGATTGATTATCAATAAAATATTTTCAAATTTATTACTTCAATTCACTTATCTAGTTAAAATAATCTTTCTGCTGTTTTGATTTTTGTTATTATTATTATTATTGCTATTATTACTTATATGCATGTGTGTATATGTGATATGTATATGCATGTGCAGAAATACCTGTGCCATAACATAACTGTAAAAGTCACAGGAACACTGTGGGGAGTCAAGATTTTCCTTTTAGTATAGGTTCCAGAGTTGGAACTCAGATCACCAGGCTTGTACAGGCCCTCTCTGCTCTCTTTCTTACAAAATTCCTTAAGCAAATCTCCCCCAACATATAATATCTGCTGTAGATGTAACCAACCATCTTATTAAATAAGAAACACAGAACTAATGTAAAAGAGAAAGCCAAGAGGTCAGAGCTCAGAGCTAAAATCTCACCCTTCCTTCTGCTGTGGTCCTAGCTCTCCGAAAAAGAGCTACTTCCTGTGTGTACGTCTTTTCATAGTCTTTTTGTTCTGCCTTCTTATTGGTTGTAAACCCAAACACGTGACTGACTCGTCACTGTCTGTATGCACAGCCCCCCCCCAAGTCTTAAAGGCATATGTCTTTAATACTGGCTGTATCCCTGAACACACAGAGATCTACCTAGCTCTTCTAACAAGTGCTGGGATTAAAGGCATGTGCCAACACCGCCACACTCTTGCTATGGCTCTAATAGCTCTGACCCCCGGGCAACTTTATTTATTAACATACAATCAAAATCACATTTCAGTACAATTAGAATACCACCACAATCTGCATCTCTTATCCATTTGTCTTTGAACTCTTTGAACTCCATGAAAGTTGCCTATCTGAAGGCCTACTGTGTCTACCACAAAACAGCAGGCCCTCCATCTTTTCTCTCCTCTTACTCTGTTTCACATATAACTCACTAATCCATCTTCTATGACAGTCCCACTATTTCCTCCAAGTCCTTTTCTAACCCAAACAACATCATCTGGGGCCTCCTTTGCTGTTTTGTTTTCTAACATGCTCTGTTATGGTGATATTTTATTTGTGCTGAAACGTGATTTTATTTGTATGTTAATAAATAAAGTTGCCTGGGGGGTCAGAGCTAAAAGCAACCCATTTAGCAGAAGTCCCGCAGTGGTGGCACACACCCTTAATCCAATCACATGGCAGGCAGAGTCTCTGTTTGTTCAAGGACACAGCCAAGTGGTGGTCTGAACCTTTAATCTCAGGATGAACCATAGAGACCTGGAGGTCTGTATAGACAGGCAGCAACAAGGAAATCATGTAGTTGGGTTTACATCCAATGAGAAGGTAGAACAGAAAGACAATAAAAAGATGGATCACACAGGAGAAGGTCTCTCTCTTTCAGGGGACTGGTAAGCTAAAGGCTTCACTAGTGCTCTGATCTTTCGGGCTTTTAACTCTGCATTTGGCTCTGTGTTTCCTATTTAATAAGACCATTTAGAACTTCATCTACACTCTGTAATTCCACTCACTAAGTTTTATTCACATAATGAATTGTGATTGTTTTGACATTTGTCAAACAATGCCACTCTTACCATCCTCCAAAACTTATTTCACA
Source organism: Peromyscus maniculatus bairdii (assembly GCF_049852395.1). Lineage (NCBI taxonomy): Eukaryota > Metazoa > Chordata > Mammalia > Rodentia > Cricetidae > Peromyscus > Peromyscus maniculatus. The sequence continues at coordinate 57,796,524 of NC_134852.1, read as the reverse complement.
CCCAATAAAATTTAACTTCCTCGACTCTACATCTATACTCCATGACACCCTTCTCAAAAGGCAGAGCAGCTAAATGGCAAAGGCCACAGTCTACAAAGAACAAAGAATTGCTATCATTTTATTGCTCACTTTAGTTCTTAAAAAAATTCTGGGAGCGATGCCTATGCCAAGCATCTTGAAGGCACTGGTTGACAAAATTTCAGTGCTTGGACTATTTGGACTGACCCTTCACTGTTCTTGATGGAATTTGCTTCACAATTTTTGTTTGTGTTTCTGACATCTTTAGTATTTGAATTCTTTGCTGTTAAGGGTCCCTCAGCAAACACTATGGTTGGGATAATGTAAAAATTCTTATGAAAGCTAATGTTAATAAAAATAAAACTTATGGTCTCCTAGGAGAATCAGCTATGCAAAAATTGAGACTTCTATAGAACCTTTTACTTAAGTGATATTAGTAAGCATGAGGTACAGGATCTGGAAAAATCATTATAGAAGAAAAACTTAAGGAAATTTTAGAAGCTGACAATACGAAATAATTGAATCATTAGGTTTTCATGTTCTGCTTCAGAAACACAGAACCAGCATGGATAGGAAAAGATTTTTATTACACAATTAATGACAAGCCTTTGTACCCTTCTGAAGACAAAGTCAGCAGTTTTAGGAATCTTAGTGTTCTTCTGTCCTTTGCAGGATTGTAAAAAAGATAGGGACCATACTGAGACAGGGGTTTATGACAGTGACACAAAAGGAAATATTTTGGATCAGTGAACTGCCTGGGTTCCTAAGCAGACTTGTCAGATCAGGACTTTTCTGATATTGTAGAAAGAATAAAGGGCAGAGAGCAGCACTTCAAAAGTCAGAGGAAAGGATGGAGGTCATATGTCAGATACAAAAGAAAACAGAAGAAAGAAAAGAAAAATTAAACCAGGCCTGAGGGATTGGGTTTCCCTAGGAAGATCAGATATTCATTATAGTAGATTAATAGAATAATACAAGAGAAGCTTGATATAAGAGGTAGTAGGAAATAACTTGTGATCTGTTAACTTAGTCCAACTTAAACAGAGACAGCCTGACTAGTATTTCTGTAACCACAAGGCTTTACAACACCAATTTTAAGGAAAAAGACATTGAGTTAAGAGAGCTGATTTTATCATGTTAGATTTTAGTTGTCATGAAATTTGCTGTTTGCTCATTTTGCTTCTTTTACTTTGATGTGCTTATGTAATCAAGGAAGACTTTAGAAAATGCATGTACTATGAAAAAACTTTGTAATTGATGATTAAAGTCTATAAGGAAATGATTTTGTGTGTAAATAAAACCTGCGAGAGACTTAAGTTGTCAGAGTACGTCAAACCACCCGAGATGTGTGTTCTCTCTATCCATCTCTGTAAAACAAACCTAAAAGGTGTCTCGTGCTTGATTTCTCATCTCTGTTCCTGCTTCTGCTGGCTTCAGACCCTGCACTCATCCAAACTGGACTCCTGCAGACCAGTATAGAGAAAAAAGAAGGCATACATAGAAAATAATGACTGCTAAGAAGCTGTTAATATCATGCCTTGTTTCATGATAATTTATGTACGTTTAATTTATAAAGCTGCAAATGGCATCTAAATTTATTTTTATACACGGTGAAAGCAGACTTAGAAAGATTCAGCCTCTTGCTTTAGGTCAAGCATCTAGCCATTGAAGATTTCAAGGTAGCATCCGTACCCCTTAAATATGGAGTGTGTACTCTTCAATGATGCAATGCTGTGTTTCTTGATAATTCTGATAATTGTTTAATCACAGGCCCAGCATGTTAATAACCTTGTATGGAACATCATATATTGCATTCCCTTGGCTCTTTTCATAACCAGTTGTGTTTTGTGTTTCTTCTCTACTCGGCCAGTTATTATTTGCTTCTCTTCACTGTGGAGAATTATTGTATTAGAATTATCATTTTTACCCAGAAGCAGGAATCTTTTTCATTATATCAGAGGTCAAAGCCCATCAATAGAGATCTTTCAGGTCTTCTTTGAAAGTATTGTAGCTACGTTATTAAGCAATTAGTTTTGAAGCAAGTCAGTGTATTTCAAATGCATGGCCTAGCTCTCTTCATTTGATATTTTATTAAAGACAAGCTCTATATTTTCTGGTCAGATCTCTAATACATCATTAGTGGTCTTATCCTCTGCCTGCTATCTTACCTTCATGTGTCTTCATGCTTATTGGACTCGAAACAAGCCTACAGGCTGATCAATGCTAAAATGAAGATACAAAAATCTAAAATACTCTAAAATCCAAAATATTCTGATTGATTTTTTTTTTTTGGTTTTTCGAGACAGGGTTTCTCTGTGATTTTTTTAAAGATATGTACCTATACTACACAACTAACTATCTAGGATGTTACTGTGCAACACAGGCTGGTTTTGGATTTTGAGAAATCCTCTTGACTCAGCATTTAAATGCTGAGATTATAGATGTGTGCTATTACACCTTACTCCAAAATATTTTTGTGTAAAATGCAGAAAGTCCACACCATGAAAGGTTGTTTCATGTGTACAATCATTAAAATATAGTATTATTTATGAACAATAGAGGAAACACAAATCAGAGCAGCACCCACATGTAAGTCTAATACTAAATATTTTATCAAAACATTTCATTACATGTATGAACACCTTGGTCCCATGACTTCAAACCTGCAGTAACTTTATAAGGATTTTCTCAGAGGTTCAAGGGAAAACATCTTTAAAGCATTCTTTAAATTGAAAAATGCCACGGATCGGTTACAATGTAAGATTCCATTTTAAGTACCAGTATTTTCTCTGCATGAGTGAAGTTCTGTTATAATATAGCTTTTCAGAACTATTTGTGATTGTATTGATCTGCACTTATAGGATCTGGGGAAAAGCATCTCCACAGGTAGACACTTAATTCCCACTGACAATCAGTCTTCCATAAAACTGTAATGAAACACTTTTTTTTTCATCCTTTAAAGGTGTACAGCCTTTAAAGGAAATGGGAATTGTGTGTGTAGTTCACCAAATTCATAGTTAAACTTTGAATATCAAATTCAGTCCTCTAATATAAACTATTAGCAACCTCAGCTTGTTATCATTTGTAAAATTGGTCAACAACACCATCTTGCAGATGCATTGTGAGGATGCCATAGGCAGCAGAAATAAAGTCCTGGCATGGTAGCCACTGAGAATCATATGTTGCTTTCATAGTTTTAGTTATACCAAGATTAATTCAAACGTGTGTAATTGCCTTGTGTAATTTATATGATGCCTTAAATTTCTGAACTTTGAATTTCTAAATATTTCATGGGAATAATATGTGCTTTCCATGTTGAATTGTGATAATAACCACACATTCATTCTAAAAATACATGGTTATATATTGGTGTAAATAGAATCCATTACTAGTTTAAAACTAGAATTGGCTGGTGATAGGATTTTTCCATCCTAGAAAAAAGTAGTTACAAAGAAGCATGTTCTTGAGTCAAACAAATCAAGTTTTCAAAAACAAGTTCTAACTAGTTGTGTATATAGCTGTATTTGATGACCAACAACTCTGCAGATGAATGGAGTGTGATTTATGCTTCCTATTTGTCTGTTCGCTTCATTTCTCAGCTGAGTAAGTCACCAGGAAGAACTGATCTGCTGCTGCAGTTTAAATGTTTTCTCCAAACACTCTCTACCACATGCTGTACTCCACACCTTCACTCAGCACCATTGATATTTACTCAGATGTACATTTGATTTGTTGTTGTAATCTCATCTATCAGCAAGAGAGCAGTGAATTTGTTTTATCCATTACTAATCCCCAGTAAAGACCCGAGTGTTCGGTTGATGTCCACTAGGTGAGTAGGTAAAAAGAAATGACGGACGCCTGTGTGCCCACTGTTGTCTCATTCAGTACGGGTGGAGATCGAGCTCCTTTCCTCCAATACAAAAACAAGGAGAGCAGGTGAAAATCCTCTGCTACAGCTGAGAATGGGAAAAGGGATGACCCCAGTCTCGTTTCCTTGCTGTCTGTGTCTACAGCTGACTAAGTGAGAGTCGCAGAGGCATCCCATGGGTCAATTCTTTGTACAAAGGCAATTCTCAACATGCATTTTCAGCTTTGGAATCAAATCAGTGTTTCATGCATGTAACACCAGTGCTGTGCCATCAAGCTTCATTCTGAGCCTGAAAGGAGAATTTTATTAACCGAATGCTTTCATTTCCTGTTATCTTTACTTTGCAATCCAAATCTTAATAAAGGTTTTACCGGGAGGAGTGAAGGACAGTGACAGTAAATGCAGGTGGTATTGGTGATGGAATCCAAAGTGGCCGTTAGCAGAAATTGCGTGGCCTGATGCAACATGGCAGCAGGTTGTCTCAGCTTATAAACACCCTAAAGAGGAAGCACTTTCATTCACCCTATGATCTGCAACCCCCAGCAATCTGTATTTTCCATCCTACACTTTTAAATTATACCGCTGTAAATTTAGCTTTTATGAATGAGCAAGAATGAGGAGCAGGAGAAATGTCTCAATGGTTAACAGCACTTGTTCCTCTTGCGCAGAATCAGATTCTGGTTTCTAGAAGAGAGATGAGAAGTCCACAGCCACATATGACTCTAACTCTGTGGGTCTAGTGCCTTCTTCTGGCCTCTGTGGGTACTGGTACAAGAACAAACACACACACCACACACACACACACACACGGGGGGGGGGGAGAGAGAGAGAGAGAGAGAGAGAGAGAGAGAGAGAGAGAGAGAGAGAGAGAGAGAGAGAGAGAGAGAGAGAGAGAGAGAAGCAAGAGAAAGAGAGAAATAGACAGAAGCAGAGACAGAGGCATTATACTCCCTATTACATGTCAGCAACTTAAACAATGTGAAAATGCCCTCAGTGCTCCTTAATTTTCACTCTATGCTACAAGAAAATTTCCAGGTTTCAAATCCTCAATCAACCTCAATAAAATAAATAATGAAAATCGCTTTAAAAGAAATTGATAGGCTTAGCAGTGGTGATGCATGCCTTTAAACCCAGCACTCTGCAGGCAGAGACAGCCAGATCTCTGTGAGTTCAAGGCCAGCCTGGTCTATAGAGAGAGTTCCAAGACAGCAAGAGCTATACAGAGATATGCTGTCTCCAAAAAAACAAAACAAAACAAAAACAAAAACAAAATAAAACTAAAAAAAGAAAAAGAAAGAAAAGAAAGAAATTGGTAGTCCAAGTAAACAGTCTGTATTTATCTGTCTTCCCCTCTCACAAAGCCCCCTCTTACTCATTACTACTTGACTATCTTTCATATCTGTTTTTGTCTTCTAAACACCATAGATATGTAAAACTTCCCAGAGTAGAAATTTCCAGGATGAGATGAATTTACTGAGGAAGCAATCTTGACACAAATGGTTCTAGAAATTTAAAAGATTTGAAGGAGTGAATAATTTCTGTTTAGACCAATTTCCTTCCATTTCTCTAACTTGTGCTTGGCTCTGTAATTTGGTGTCTTTTATCACAGCATTAAAAGAGAAATAAAACAGCTCAGGTGTTATGTGCAGAGCAGCATAAAGATGGGGATTCTGCTCCTAATGATCTAGAAGGAGAGGGGAGATGAGATAGTAATCAAATAATTCCACACAAAAGTGTAAAATGGTAATAGTAATATTTTAGAAAAAATGTTTCTGGCAAAAGATCAAAGATATACCGTTGGGAGCTAAGGCAAGGACAGCATCACTGAACAGGCAAAGACAATTAGGTGAGTAAGAAGGGGTTGGAAAATTCACAAAGTTTACATTATTCTTTTCAGGACAAAGAAGCCTAGTCTAGTCACATGAAAGCCATATACTTATCTTTTATTATTTTCTCTCCTTTGTTTATGATAAATTTACTGTGATTAAGTAAACTAATGCATAAATTTTTATTTTGCCCCTTTAAATTTAGAATCCCATAAGCATAAGAGTAGTCAAGTAGGTATGTTCTTTAGGGACATACAAAATGGCTATGATGTAATTTAAAGACACATGTGTGGAGACAGAAAACCATAGTTCAGATTCTTTCTGAGGCTTTTTGTTCAGGTTCTGTTAACACTCTTGAAAGTCTGTGGTAAAGGTTCTTGCTTTGCAGTGTGCTGTGGTTGAGACTCAAATTAAATGATCCTCCCCCTCCCATGTGTGTTCCTATAACTGAAATTCTAGGTAACAAATTCAACAAAGGTCAAAGGTAGAACGTGAATAACTTTTATTTTCTTTTTGTTTTTATCAAGAGACAGAGTTATTCTGTGTAGCCTTGGTTGTCCTGGAACCTGATCTATAGACCAGGCTGACCTTTAACTCATCTGCCTGCCTCTGCCTGTCCAATGCTGGGCTTAAAGGTGTATTCCACCACCACACAGAAAACTTGATTAATATTACAGACAGGTGCAGCTACTGGTTTAGTAACTACTACTAATTAGGAAGATGTATGGCATTCTCCTTTCAACTTGTCCTTTCTTATTAAGAAAAAAAAATGGTTTCTACTAGATGTAGAAATGGAAAGAAAAGACTATAGCTTTGAATTTAGAGAGTATACTTACAATGCAGTCCCAACACTTCCTTAATTGACCATTTAAAGCTATTTACATAAAGATACTAAACAAGTTTAGGCATTTAGGGTTACAGACTTTAGTGTGCTCATTGAATTCTTTATAAATACCTGCACTCTGTCTACAGTCACCTCTCCTTTGAACTCCAGTAAAACAAGAGGAAAACTACAGTGTTTCAATGGAGGTGTGTGACAAGCACTTTCACTCCTCTTCATCGGAGATGTAGATCTCAAATACAAATAATCCAGCCTCCAGGTCTTAACATGCTTCATCAAAGATAACTTAATGAATATTTTGCTTATTATTATTATTATTATTATTAAGAGATTTTTTATTCATTTACACACCAACCACAGATTTCCCCTTAAAAAGATTTATTTATTCATTATTTGTTTCTTTGTTTTTTTTTAAGCCTTTAAAAGAAGTATTTATTTTGTAGTATGTGCATTACAGGAAACACAACACAAGAAGCCAAGAACAGCCACTCAGTCACAAGCAGCTCAGCTTGATGTGTCCTTCTAGATGCTGCAAGTGTACACACGTTTAGGGAATTGAGATTATACAGATTGAGATAACATGGTGTATTCTTGGTTATCAAAATACTCATGTAGCATGGGGGTTTTAGTTGGTGAATATGTTCACTGTGGGGGAGAGCATGGTACATACTGTTTCTTTGTTTTGAGATAGGATCTTACTATGTAGCCCCAGCTTGTCTAGACCAAGGTGGCTTCAAACTCACAGAAATCTACCTTCCTTTGCCTCCCCAAAGCTGTGGTTAAACACATTTTTCTCTATTTCTGGTTAAAAATATTCACTTACTTAATTTTTGTAAGTATGTATGTTTGCCTGGATGTGCATATGTGCACCATGTATGTACATGAGTCAGTGGAGGTCAGAAGAGGGCATTAGATCTTCTGAACCTGGAGTTATAGGTGGTGTGGACCATTATGTCCATGTTAGAAATAAAACCAGTTTTTTTTTTCAAGAGAAGTGCTCTTAACCACTGAGACTTCTCCCTGATCCTGTTTTTATCTTTTAAAAATTACTGGAGATTTATGAACATAATATGTCTTGATCAAATCCAGCCCCCATGCCCTCCTCTGTTTTCTCCCTACCACTCACCACATGTCCTTTCCAATTAAACAATGATTTCCCTCAGAGCTGCCAATCAGTGCATGGCCACGGGATGATTCCCTGGAACACGTGCAATCTACTGGGAATTTTGATCATTTAATAATCTGTAGTTGACTGATCTGTATATGGATTCATTTCTTGTTTTGAACTGAGTGCCTTCCAGAAAACAAAACTGTTACTTGTGGAGAAATAGAGGGTTCTCATATAACTCACAGATTTGGGATATAAATACATGACACTCCTCCATTACTTTACCTGAATTGATGGAAGAGATGGGAAGCTATATTAACCCATAACAATGACAAGATTTATATTTGTATTTGCTGAGGTAGGTTTTATTTTAGTTCAGTTAACTTCTTTAATTACTTCATGGTATACTTATGACAGTGTCTGTAGAGAAAAATAAGTGTACGTTGTTCATTTAATAAATTTTATCTTAGTTTATTACAACACTGACAAGCTGACTTTCTCAATATTCTCTGGTCACATCACATTGATTTCTTATTTCAAACTAAGCTGAAGAGCAATATTATTCCTTGAATGATTTCATAGCATTTATTTATATATTTTATGTCTATTTACATATATGTGTTTGTCTGTGGATAAGCATGTGAATATGAATACAAATGATCATGAAAACCAGAAGAGGATATCTAATCCCCTGGATCTGGAGTAACAGGCTGTTGTGAGCTACTGGATGTGGGTTCTGGGAGCTGAACTTTGTCCTTTGCAAGAGCAACCAGCCCTTTTACAGCCCATGTTTTATTTCTACTGAATTGATTCCAATTTTCCAACTGATTATTATGTTCATCCACTTGTTACTATAAGTAATTTCATTTTTCCTACCATTGTGGAAGCATTCATGGTGGTTATCTGAATAAAATTCCTAGAATAGATTTGTGGGGTCAAAATTGTTCTTTTTCACATTTGAAAGACAGTGCCACATACAACGATTCAGTGTCACTTGGCTTTATGAGTGTCCCTTTCCTTTATCAATACTAGCTGAGGCAACACTTAGAAGGGCTTTCTGTCAATTTGATGGTAAACCATTGGTCCTGGGACATGTTTTATTAAACATGTTTGTCCGGTACTTGATGACTGACAGCAAGATCTCTGTACAGAGATTTACCTTTGTAGAGGTTTCTCAAGTAGACTACTGTTAGCAGGAAGTTTGGCAAATTACTGTGTAAGAGTGACTTTGATGATACTACAGGGAACTCATGAACCTGACCATTGTTCCCTTAATGACAATTACAAGAAAATGAGCTAAGCAAGATGTGCTTCTCTAAAACTCTCAGTACAAGATGAGCTACACAAGAAGGCAACTTATGGAAGCTAAAATAGGCTGTATCGTTTAGTGGAGTCTGAATCATTAAAAGTCAAGAGATACAAGCAAGGTCACTGGGAAGATGAGGTTATTTCTTTTCTTGTTTCTTCCTTCCTTTCTTCCTTCCTTCCTCCCTCCCTCCCTCCTCCCTCCCTTATTGCCTTCCTTTTTCCCTACTTTCTTTCCCTTCCTTCCTTCCTTCCTTCCTTCCTTCCTTCCTTCCTTCCTTCCTTCCTTCCTTCCTTCCTTCCTTCCTTCCTTCCTTCCTTCCTTTCTTTCTTTCTTTCTTTCTTTCTTTCTTTCTTTCTTTCTTTCTTTTCCTTTCATTTAATTAAAATATAAGTACATCATCTCCTGCCTTCCTTTTCCTCCTTCCAGTTCCTTTCCTGTTTTCTGCCTCCAACCAAGCCCACACTCTGCCCCCTCATTCCCTCTAAAGTTCTAAAGAAAGAATTTCTTTCAACATTGGGCTTGGGATATCTCCTGGCTTCTAGAAGATAAAGTGAGCACTCAAAATTTTCTGTATGTCAGTAGGTTTGTATGGCCACAGTCTTAGCCTGGCTGAGTTGATGGAGAGTGTCTTGTTTTGTAAGCTTAAGGTCTTGGGCCATAAGGTATGTGTTTTATAAGGTAAGTTTATATGAAATTTAGGTTGAATACTTCTTTATTTGGAAATATATTTTGGTGGGTGAAGAGGTTGTAGTCTGAATCTTAACCAGGAAGTAGAAATAAATGTGACTGACACCATCTGAGCCTGAGGAGAGGAAATAATCCTCTCTGGGAAACATCTAACATGATTTTTAAATGCTGTGCACAGTAATGTGGAGCAAGCTTCTGTGTGGCTTTTGGAAAGAGATTCCTGGAAGAGGGTGATTAGGTAGCCCTGGATCTTTCCACATACACCTGTTAATATGTATCATCCAATCACTACAAATGGTGTATCCAAGACAGCGGCAAACACTCAGCATCCTGTGGTCCATTTAGTGTCTGAAAGGGAATTGGGGACATTTGACACAGATTCCAAATGTAGAACTTGCATTGATGGACATACTATTTTACTTAATTCTGAAACTTATCAAATAATGTACAATCATGCTGTGAAAATCCACCTTGCTGTGCACTGACACTTTATACACTTTTGTGAATGCATTGCATTCTGTACTTCAGTAAATGACTTCCTACCTCATCTTCCCCAAATTCTTATGTTTTGGTTTCTCTATAGGTGTTCTAATTAGCTTTAACTGTCAGTTTGACACAGCCTGGAGTCATCTGGGAAAGGAGTCACAATTGCGGTATTTCTCAGATCAGATTGGCCTGTAAGGACATCTATCTCTAAGGGATTGTCTTGATTGTTAATTGATAGAGGGTCCATAAGTCATCGTGATCACCATCATTCCCTAGACCTATGGTCTTGGGTGATATATGAATGTTACCTAAAGAGGGATGAGTGAGCCACCAAGCAGCATTCATTCCTTCATGGGTTCTGATTCATTTTCCTGATTGAACTCTTGCCCTGACTTTCTCAGTGATGGGTAAGTGAAATAAAGTTTCCTCTCCTAAGATGCTTTTGGTCAGTATTTTATAACAATGCAGAGAAAATTCAGACAATAGTTTATCTTCTTGTGTCTCAAAGAGGCTTTGATCTGGGGAAGCATAAGACAAGGTCTATGGTGGTATTTTATTTGTACTGAAATGTGATTTTAATTGTATGTTAATAAATAAAGTTGCCCTGGGGTCAGAGCTATTAGAGCCATAGCAAGAGCGTGGTGGTGGTGGCAGCAGCGGTGGCTGCGGTGGCGGCGGTGGCGGCGGCGGCAGTGGCAGTGGTGGCGGTGGCGGCGGCACATGCCTTTAATCCCAGCACTTGGTAGAAGAGCTAGGTAGATCTCTGTGTGTTCAGGGATACAGCCAGTATTGGAGACATATGCCTTTAAGACCTGGAGGGCGGTACTTACAGGCAGTGATGAGGCAGTCATGTGTTTGGGTTTACAACCAATGAGAAGGCAGAACAGAAAGACTATTTAAAGACAGACACACAGGAAGTAGCTCTCTTTCGGGGAAGCTAGGAGCACTGCAGGAGGTAAGATTTTAGCTCTGAGCTCTGACCTCTCGGCTTTCTCTTTTACATTGGTTCTGTGTTTCTTATTTTAATAAGATGGTTGGTTACATCTACAAAGGTCCCTTTGCATACCCACAGTCTAACAGCAGAGAGGTGCAGTATAGGACATGCGAAAATACAGAAAATTATTGTTTATCCCAGTTATAAAAGCACAGAGGTTTTAAGGTTGATGTCACATGTCAATATTTAAACCTAGTAGCTCAGATTGGCACTGAGAATCTTTACTATGACCTTTGGGGTATAAAGTCAATAATTTTAATTGCTATATTGGTGAAGAAGAGCAATAAATGACAAGTGTCTATAAAGTTGAGAACCTGGGGAAATTACTCATAAGGTGAAATTTAGAGGGAGGAAAATGTGAATCATAAATGTAGTTGAATCAGGTAAAACATTGAAAACTTCCTTAATGTGCTAATTTGGTAAAAAAAAAAGCATTTCTTTTGTTTAAAATAGATGTAACACAATTGTAAATCTCACCTTTGTGTATCAAGTAATATGATTTTCCTAATTCTCTGTATATTAAATTCCCACAATTTCTAGTTATGCTTCATAAATTTTGGGGAATTTAGACTAATGAATTCATATTGTATGACCAGGTGACTCATATATTAACTATTATAGACAGGGGTTATATTTCCATTCATGAGATCCTGAGGATAATATCTTCCATTTCCAGCACAGATGGTTGCTTTAGGGATTGGTTAGATGTAAGCATATGTGAATACATTTGATAAATCATAATTTTGCCATACTATTTATATATGCTAATGAATATTGTTATCATTGTGTCTACTGTTACAAACTGCAATTCTGAAGTAAAAAGTAAGTTTTTACTTTTACTGTTCCTAATAAAATATAATTTTAAATAGTGAGGTCATCTTCTCTCCTCTTTATTTACTCATGTGTTGGGCTTTTTTTGTTACAGCACATCGGGACTGGACCTAATAAGAACATAGACCACTCTCCAGATGACAGAACATTCTTTCTGTCCTAATTGTGAAACACACAGGGAAAGGCATCCATACGTTAATGCTTTTGTTTCTTAGTTCAAGTGCTATTGTTTCTACGTTATTAAAGTTGTGGAATCCTTAGAATCAATACATGTGTTAATCCGAACCACATGTTTAATTAATAAATAGACTTTACTGAAACCTGTCACTGGTATAAGAAAAGGCAATGGCTTTTTGCTTTCCTATTGATCAGTTTTAAGTACAATAAGTGTAATTCTATTAAGCATCTTAAAATAGACTATGACCCTTAAAATGTATTGCTTTGAGGTAGGACTACCTTAGAGTGTTTATAACAGGCTACTAAATGCACTGGAGTACAAAATGGTAGTCAGCTCATTGCCTGTTTTGTTTAGTCTCCCCTTCCCCAATCAGTTTCCAAGGAAAGAGCTCTCTTTCCCTCTTACTTCTATAAGACTGTGACTTATCACATATTCAGTTAAATGTCACTGCTTCATCAGAGTGTTGACTCTCCAATGAAAACTTTTAGTATGACTGCACCATTTCTATATAGATATAGACATAGTGATGTTCATGTTTTGCATTAACAAATATCATTCACATTGTTCACATCAGTCAGTAATGGCTCTCACAAATATTATTTAACATTGTATGTTTTAGATTTGTTACTGATAGTTATAAAGATATATTTAAATTATTTGACTTATAATAAAAATGGAGAAAACTTGTTTCGCATAATAAAATATACTTTTAAAAAGCCCATAATTACAAGCCTCAGTTTACTTTATGGAGTTAAACAAATACCAATACAATAATTAAACATAAAGCTTGAAAATTTACATGTTTTTAAACAAATCCTGTATGCTGTTTATATAAGAAAATGTGAGATTCTTTTCCCTATGGCAAAATAGCGAAATTGTTTTTGACTATTGTTTCCTTACTTGGGAATGCATACATTTTATGTTTTTGTTGTGTAGCTTGTAGTGTTCTTGAAAAATGTGAATTGCATCTGAAAATGGCAAGTTTAACTCCCAGACATACAAGATCACAAGACTGTCTTTTTAACATATTAATTTTGAGCTGATGTTCTTTTTAAATGTTCAGAAGTTAATGCCATCTGGGACTTAGAGGTATAACCTTTTACTTAAAGATCATTGTAAAGAAGTTTTGTAAAGCTGTGGCATGGCTGAGTGACAGCTATGTGGAAAGCCACACACTTGTTCTTTAGGAAAATGAGTGGTGTTTTACAAGAGATTCAGTAAAATTTTCATAAAGTAAACACGGCTATTTAAAATGTGTTATAACAGGGATAGATGACATTTTTAAAATCTCATTTCTCATATCGGTTGATTTCCAACTCTGTGCTTTTATTCTACAAATAGCTGCTGGACAAACTCTTACCACTATGGAACTGAAATGTCATTTTTTTTTTTTTTTTTGGTTTTTCGAGACAGGGTTTCTCTGTGTAGCTTTGTGCCTTTCCTGGAGCTCACTTGGTAGCCAAGGCTGGCCTCGAACTCACAGAGATCCGCCTGGCTCTGCCTCCCGAGTGCTGGGATTAAAGGCGTGCGCCACCAACGCCCGGCGAAATGTCATTCTTATAGTGCAGTGTATTAACACGATGGATAACCGTCATTACTATTGTACTCCTCTTTACAACTTCCCTTGAGCCACCCATTGGGAAAATTGCTTCCCTCTGGATAATAACACAATACAATGAACAAACTCTAGAGTATTAGAAGAAGGTCATCATTTCTCATCCAAAATCTTCTGCAGGTCAATCATCCCTCACAAGATGCTCTGGGATCTTGGTTTATCATCAATGCTATGGTTTGGATCTGGATTCTCTCCTGAAACTGTTTGAAATTCAACTTCCATTGCAGTGGTATTTGAAGGCAGGGTTTTCAATGGTGAATTATGTCTTTATGAAGGACACATGACTGTTTATTTCTAGAAGATGATTGATTCTCATTGCAGCAGGGTAATTTTCATGAGGGTTTGTCATTACAAGTTTAATCCAGTCTTTGGTCCTTCCCTTTTTCCACAAATTCTCTGGTTCTCTCATCCTAATCCATGATGCAATGCTTCTGCTTTTTTGATGCCCTTGGGCTACCCAGCCTCCAGAACACTGAGACAGATGTATATCTACTCTGAATTAGATCGTAGAAAATAGACTCATATACAAATCTTATGTCAAACTCAAGTGAACTCAAACTTCAACTGCTTTTCTTAACAAGTCAGAACCAGAAACAACTGTGTTTAGCTGAAGGATGTCATTTCGGAGCCACATCTCTGTTCCTCACTCGGACGCAATTTCTTCATTTTTTCTTTATTTAGATAAAAATTGACTTACTTTGTAAATCCACATACTGAAATTCATTTCTTCATTTAAGGAAAAGTGTTACAAGAAGATGGTGAAGAGGAAGGGCACACACTGCTCTCTTATTCCTCATGTATGACTTTAAGCACTTTCTGCAGAGCTATTTTCCTCCACTCTGGCCTGAGAGTCTTGTCAATATGTTATAATCATCGTCTTCAGTTCCTTTTCTGAGCTGGTCTCTGTGATGGTAAAGCATCCATCTAAAAACAGAGAGGAAAATCTCCAAGACCAGGCCTGCTCATGAACTTTCAGCTCCTAGAACAGTGAAAATATGGAATGGCATTGTTCAATCCTCCAGCTAACTGTTGGGTTGCTTGTTTTTAATGCCATCCTTAGCACACTGAGGAAGCACCTCACAGCCATCTTCCCAATGAACAGTCATAGGGCCTTGTAACTTTGAACAAAGCTCCTTGTATGAACAGTGTCTCAAAGCCAGGTTCAGAGTTTTTGACCTGACTGTAATGTCTAATTCTGTGCACTCTGGAGATTATTAAACATATCTGAAGATACTTTGTTCATTCATAAAATGGATATTAATAAAGTCAAATATTTATATTGTCTGAATACATAGCTTAAAGTGTTTTTATGCCATCAACATTAGCCATCAACAACCTGATTACTAATGATTTACCAAGTTAATTCTAACAAGAAATTATTAAGAGTACATTTTCAATGGGAGAGATTCAGTGAGGTAAGTAAGATCTGCTCACAGAAAGGTTAATTTTCAAGGTTATTTTCTGAATATGCGAGTGGTCTATATGAAGGAGGGAATGACTGAAGAGGCTGAGAACTTTAAACTCTTAAGGAAAGCTCTGATGAACAAGCTGTCTGAAATAAATTTTTTCCTATATGTACATGCAGAACTCTCCAACTGGATCTTGCTCAGTTTGGGGAAAACAATGAAGATATCAACAAATGCACACTTGAAATTATACTCAGATACAACAGTGTGATCTAGATATAATAGGTATTCTAGTTTGCTTTAACTTTAGATAAAGCCTAAAGTCATCTGAGAAGTGAGTCTCTATTGAAGCATTGCCTAGGTAAAAATTACTTTGTTAATGGTGTATGAGTTCCCATCCTACTGTAGCCAACACCATCCTTGGAGAGGAGGACCTGAGGTTTACAAAAAGCTAGTTAGGCATAAGCCTGAAAGCTAG
The DNA here is from genome assembly GCF_049852395.1 of Peromyscus maniculatus bairdii. NCBI lineage: Eukaryota > Metazoa > Chordata > Mammalia > Rodentia > Cricetidae > Peromyscus > Peromyscus maniculatus. The sequence continues at coordinate 57,780,879 of NC_134852.1, read as the reverse complement.
AAAGCACCACTACTTCATGATTCCTGCTGTAATCCCTAAACTGCGAGTGAGTTTGTTGTTTAGAGGTAATGTGTGTGGAATAACAAGCAGGTCTGGCTTGAAGTTCCTGCCCTGACTTCCCTCAATGATGGACTATAGTCTGTAATCTGAAATAAATCCTGTTCTTTTCCAAATTGCCTTTGGAAAGAGAATGGCAGGTGTTGAAAATGTACAGAACATACTAAATTAAGAAAACTAAAAATCGTGTCAGCTTTAACCTGTTGTTGCTAGTAGAATGACCTCTGAAGCACCCAGATATGTCTTATGTACTAATATCATTGAATGCATTCAAATATTCAGACACCAGCTATTCTGACATGTTTGGGTTTCATAAAAGAAAGAATGGTTTTGTTAAATGGTGTTGAAAATTAGTTCATTTCAGTGATAATAAAAGTGATGGTCTGTAAGATTTAAAAAATATGAATAAAGGCTAAATTATTCTTTGTGTGCACCAAATGTCTTGTTGAATTTCACTGAAGAAATAAAAATGTAATTGGGAGACATTTTGAAATGTAAAATGCATTATATTAGCAAGTGCTGTGGTCATTCAATTTTGCTGTTCCGATTCAATTTTTTGTACCTTTTTCTTGTTAAAATTTAACTTCATTCAGTGTAATTCTAGTCCCTTTAAAGTACATCTGTGAATAATAACTCACTAGTGTTTCTATAGCTTGGTATTTCCAGAACTGAAAGGAGAGTGAACCTGACTGAGTCTTTGGATTTAGTGCAATGACTGTTACACATATGTTTACAGGATGGAGAAGAGAGAAATTACAGATGACAGTGAAGTACCAGGGAATATATGACCTCAGACACATTGCAGATTCCATCATCTACCAGGATATCATCCTAATAAAGACACTGAAAAATATAAGTTTCAAATGTTTTAATTCTACAAAAGTGATCCTTCTAAAAATAGATTCTCCTTGTATCTACATTGCTATAAAATGTATTTGAATGGAGTAACACTGCAGTTAAAGCTGGGCACAATTGCACTGCTTTTGTAAATTTTGAAAATATTTCTAGTATATTAATATTATGTCTTACTAAATTGCTGGGCTGCTTTTGTAAGGCATTTTCTTCAGTTTTGTGAGCTAACAAAAGGATCCAATAGATGGAAGCTTTACTTCATAATAATAAATAATTCAATGTATTTGTACAATAAATAAATGCCACAAAATAGAAGATTTATAGGATTTATTGAGTTAAAATAATTACTTAGTATATGAGTCTCTGCATTATTCATTGTATTTTTTTTCTAAGATTCACTGATTACATTTAATACACAGGAGAATTTCCACCAACATCATAATTTTGTATAAATTTATTGTCTAATCTACATGAAGAAAAGTTAAAGTTGCAAAAATCAACAAGTTAACATTATATACCTCAGCTTCTGGCCATATAAATATAAATATCTCTAGAAGCAAATGTACAGGTATGATTTAGTTAAGAATGACTACATACTAAACACTCCTTTGCAACAGATCTAAAAGATGAGTCAGATGAACAGTATTTAAACATACAGTCATGTTACACTGTGTAATTGACTTTGTACTGTTACATTCAAATGAGGCTATTCATCATGCAAATAGCTTGTAGTAAAGTGAGTCCAGAGCTGTAACTCTTGACTTGAAAACTGCCAATTTTAAATCTTTTCTCTGATTTCAGGTTATTTTATTGTTCATGCATTTACTGGAAAGATTGACTCCTCACAAAACTCTCTGCAGAATAGAGAAAGTCTAATCATAAAACTTGTAAAATGTACGTGATCTTAACCACCATGCCATAAGAATAGAGAATGATATAAAAACTATACCAATTTTTAAACCAGTAAATTAGGTTCGTCAACTTGACAATAGAGACTGCTCTAGGATCTTCCATTCTTCAATGACATTAAATGCTATGATACAGAAATTAGTAATAATGGTTTTTATACTTGAAAACAGCCAAGGATTTAGATCTTTGTTCTACATAAATAGCAAGAGGAGAGGTCTAAACTATGAAGTGATCAGTATGATAATAGGCTTGACTTAACAAATTCTCCATGTATAAATATGTCAAAACACATTGTATATTGCAAATTCATATACTTTGACTGAATTATAATTAAAAATATAATATGAAGTATATGGAGTGAATTCATCTATATTTCCATTAGATAACTTCAACAGAAACATAATTTGAAAAATAAGAAATAATATTCCAAAATTCTTTTCTTTCTTTTTTTTTTTTTGTTTTTTGATTTTTCGAGACAGGGTTTCTCTGTGTAGCTTTGCTCCTTTCCTGGAACTCACTTGGTAGCCCAGGCTGGCCTTGAACTCACAGAGATCTGCCTGGCTCTGCCTCCCGAGTGTTGGGATTAAAGGCGTGAGCCACCACCACCCGGCTCCAAAATTATTTTCATATGTGAACAAAAAATTGTTGAAAGAGAAGACTACAGCTGAAGAACTTTCAAGGCCAACATCACTGGAGAGTTTATATGGAAACCACCAAGGAAATATTATGGAATAAAGATCAGGAGATAGACTAGTGATGCAAATACAGTGAGACCCAGCATATAGCACAATGATATAGAGGAGGATAAACCAAAACACAGGGGGGAAATAGTTGGAGAACATTCAGGAGAACATTCTGGTTTCAACAGACAACATAGGGTTACAAAAGAACAATGCAAATAACTCAATTTAAAAATGGGTACCAGGGCCCCAAGGTGGCTCAATATGTCAAGGTCTGTGTCTCTAGGCCTGAAAACCTGAATTCAATCCCTGAAACTCACATTTTGAAAGAAAAGAGTTAACTCCCACAAATTGGTCTCTGACTTTCACACTCTGACCTTCACATGTACATGCACATGCACACATACAGGGATACACACACACACACACACACACACACACACACACACACACACACACGAGAGGGAGAGGGAGGGAGGGAAGGAGGGGAGAGAGAGAGAGAGAGAGAGAGAGAGAGAGAGAGAGAGAGAGAGAGAGAGAGAGAGATTGGTATAGACTTTCTCAAAAGAAAGAAAATAAATGGCTTAGCATCATTGACAATTGTGGAAATGCAAACAAAACCATAGAAGACATCACATAACTCCAGTAGGAACAGTTGTTAATTAAAGGGGAAGAAGAAAGAGGTGGGGAGATGCTCTCAAGCAAAGCAGTTACCTAGACTTCCTAGACTTTCAGGGCCTTCAAGTTTAATCCTGAGTACCACTAAGAGTATAAACAAAGACAGGTGCTGGCAGGGAAAATCAGAAAAGAGAACTCAAGCAAACCATCATCCAGGTGGCAAAGTTCTCCAAACGGGTCAGATTGCAGAAAAGATTGAAGAGCTGTAATGTATTGCAGATTTCCTGTGTCCCACCTGGCCCACGGTTGGGACAAATCTCTTTCACCTGCAGTCCCACAGCCACTAATAATCACTCAGAAGCTTAATATTAATTACAAACTGTATGGCCTATGACAGGCTTCTTGCTAGCTAGCTCTTTCATCTTAAATTAACCCATTTCTATTTATGTATGGCTACGTTTCCTGTGGCTTTACCTACAGTGTATAGTAATATCCTGTCTAGGTGCCTTCCATTATCTCTGTCAGCTACTGCATCCCCTTGTTTATGCATTTGCAAAGCTCTACATGCTTTATATTATTTACCAGTGTTATTAATTACAGTTCTTCAGGGTAACATTTAATTGTCATTTTGAATAATATATTGCCACCCATTAATCATTAGAAGCAGGATCTCTCAATTAAAAGTCTGTCACATAACAAACCAAGTGTGTTCAGTTGTGAAAGGTTAGACAAATAGTGAATAAAAATTATTCTCTGCTAGGAACCATCATAGATATTTAATGTCCATAAAGTGGGTGCTCCAATCACATACAACTTTATGCTGAGACAGGACCTCCCAGGAAACAAAGTAATTTGAGCCTATAAATGTGAAGTCCTCATCTAAAAGTCTGGGGTCCTTGTGAGGTAAAAATTCACCAAGTTTTACACACTGGGAAGAAAGATGCTCTGAGGACACAGATCAGGAACTATAGACCATAGAGGAAAGCTTCAGTACAAACCAGCCCAAGAGCACTCAGACCGTGATCTCTCTCCCTTGAAGTGAAAAAAATAAGAATTAATTTGGCTCATAGACACATCTGTGGTATTCTGCTAAGGTGGTCCTTCCAGACTACAGAAGAAGAGACCTACAGACATGCTCAAGACAGTAGATAGATAAGTAGATGAAGGATAGATGATAAATGAGATATAGTTAGATAGAAGGCATGCAGATGATAACAGAAATTTGACAGATACATATGGTAAGAGATAAAGACATAAATGACAGCTATGATAGATGAAAATAGATAATGAAAGATAAGTTGAAGAAGATAGATGCTATGGAGGACATGGATGTGCGGACAACTCTAATACGTATATTACTCTTATTTAGTTTCTTTACCCAATACTGAGAGTGCTAGATCAAGCAATGATATTAATTTAATTTTTTTAGGTGTATTTCACTTGGTTGCATGACTGATCTATTAGTTCCATGGTTAAGCAATACCCTCCAGCCTAACCTGAGCCTCCAAAATGCCAGGGACTACAGTCATAAACAAGTATGCACAGTTCAATTTCTATTATTTAGAGGAGTCTCCATATATACAGCTTCCCAGTGGCTGTACCAGTAGAGATCTCTCCAGTTGTGCACAGCCTTCTTTTTTTTTTATACCAACACTTAGTATTTTCCATTTTGATAATAGACATCCTATTGTGAGGTCAAAAAATTCTCGAGATTTTTGAACATGTTTTTATATAATTATTGTTTACTATAATGTTTTCTTTCCAAATGTCTACATTGAACATTCTTAGAATCAGCTTACCTTAAATCATTTGCAAAATAATGGATGGAAATAAATACCTTCTTAAGCAGAATAAGGCACATTTATAAATAAAAGTAAGCTGGGTGTGGTGCCTGAGAGGCAGAGTCAGGCAGATCTCTGTGAGTTCAAGGCCAGCCTACTCTACAAAGTGAGTTTCAGGACAGCTAGGGATGTTACACAGAAAAGGCCTGTCTCAAAAATCACTAAATAAATAAACAAACAAATAATAAATAAAATAATAAAAAACAAACAAATAAAAACATGTTATATTTTCTTCCATATATGGAATCTATATTTAAAAGGGAAAGAGCTTGAAATAAGAAGGGAGGTATGTGAGAAGGGACCGATTGGCGGGTGAGATAAAACATGATAACGAGGGAGTGGATATAATCAAAATAAGATATTTGCTTCATGGAATTGTCACAATGAAACCCATTACTCTATACAAGTCAACACACTAATAATGTAGGCAAATGGTATATAAAGACAAGGAACTTAAACAAGTGATAATAATAGCATCATATAGTCACTGAGATGCTATGGTGTCACACACATAACTTCACTAAATTCATTCTGATGGTGCTGGGCTTTAGTCCAGGACTTTGCACACTATAGACAACTGTTCTGAGTCCATCATCTTGGCCTCATTTTTTACTGATAAACATTAGGGATAAGGACAGGGGGTCTCAGATCTGCATATATACCAAATTCCCCACTGGTATCTATCTGCCCAGTGGGGATTTCTTCCCAAGGTCCGGGGGAAGACACTACAAGCAGCTGAGATCTATGCTGAGCAATATTGAATAAGTCTAAGCACACCAAATCTATAGTCCATTCACTTTATTTTTCTAAATCAATTCTATCTATACAGCTTCTTTTCTGATCTCATACTTAGCTCCTCTCTGTTCCTTCTTCTGCTGTTCTCTCATTGTTCTTTTTCTTTCTTCTCATCTTTGTTCTCTCCCCAAGTCTCCGAAGTTTCCAGTTCATATACACATACAATCAGTAATTCTCTGGCCAAGGAAAGGTCACAAGGTTTGAATTCTTTCAGTGTCATAAAGGCAGACAAGAGTTTACACCAGGCAGTGACTGTCAGGCTTCTTTTGCAACCCCAAAAGGAGAGTGATTAATGGGAGTTCTCTGGTAAGGTTAACTAAGGGCTAAAATCAATTAGGGGATTCTAAAAAGGAATTTATGTGCTCAAACTATAATCTTAGAAGTGGCTAGGTAAACAGGTTAGGAGTCTCTATGTCAGTAAGTAAAACTGCCCTTTTTCCTTTTGGCACCATTTCTCAGTATCTGGGCTGCACCACTTTCGCGTAGGGCCAGGTAAGTTTCCTCGGATGCTAGGCAACCTGCATCACAATATGTATTATTTGGTTAGAAAAAAAAAAACTTTTGCTTGAGTTAATAGCTAAAAGGGGATTTTTAGAACTAGGACTAACACCTGGGCTGAGATAAAAGAGGGAGGATAAAAGCTTGATATGCACAAGAAATGAAGCTTGGCACCTATCATCTGCCTGGCTTTGCCAGTAGTCTCGTTGGGTCAGTTTACCTAGTAAAAACAATTTATTATGACCAGTATTAGATACAGAGGGATGTATCAACCTGAAAGATGGAATATAAAGAAACTTGACTGAGGGAAAATTATATGACAAAAGAGCAGATAAGAAAATACAAATTTATAAATGCTTTAGAAAGTCATTTAGTGGAAATTTATGAGATGAATTGTATTTTCAAATAAAATGGCATAAATTTAGTATATTTTTGACAAAATACTACACTTTACAGTTATAAATACCTGTTTAAATCAGGGATAAGTGATATATGATAAATAATATTAAGTATCCTAATATTTTTATGTAGATCAACATGGATACAATTACATAAAATTTTATTTAATGTGGCACAAATTTCATAGTATGCTTTGCAATCCATGTGTAAATTTGTCCCGACAAGATTTCTGTTCAATAAAAAGAGAATAGATACTTTATAGAAGGAGAATATGACATTTTGGCAAGTAATATATTTTTTAAACAACTTAATGGAACATGGAAGTTTGTGTTTTCTGTACCTTACTCCTGCTGCAGATTTTTCTGTGGTAAAATACTACTAGAAATATTTATTGTTAATATTTCATTTTGTAAGTAAAATATAAAGCAAAGTAAAAAAATACACCTTAAAACAAAATTAGTTATGAAAGTTTCTCCTTTGTTGTCCTCTTAACTCACTACATAAGAAATACCAATTTTCAGCATTTGTTACACCACCTTTAAGAAAAGCTGCTGCTCTCCTTCATAACACATTTTCTTTTTTTTCCTTTTTCTTTATTAAGAAATTTTCTACTCCACATACTATCCACAGATCACCCCTTCTCCCTCCTTCCACCCCCAGCCCTCTTTCCCAAGCCACCCCTCATCCCCACATCCCCCAAATTGAGGTCTCCCATGGGGAGTCAGCAGAGCTCAGCATATTGAGCTTAGGCAGGTCCAAGCCCCTTCCCACTGCACCAAGGCTGTGCAAGGTATCACACCACAGGCACCGGATTCCAGAAGTCTGCCCATAGACCGGGGACAGATCCCGATCCCCCTGCCTGGGTACTCCCCAAAACAGTTTGAGCCAAACAGCCGTCTTCTGTATCCAGAGGGCCTAGTCCAGTCCCATGGGGGCTCCATAGCCACCAGTCCACAGTTCATGGGCTTCCACTAGTGTGGCCGGTCATCTCTGCATGTCCTCCCATCATGATCTCGACGTCCCTCGCCTGCATTATCTCTTCTTTCTCTCATTAATTGGATTCCCGGAGCTCAGACTGGTGCCTGGCCATGGATCTCTGTATCTGCCCCCATCTGTCACTGGACAAAGGCTCTATGATGACAGCTAGGTTATTTGCTAGGCTGGTCACCAGAGAAGACTGGTCTAGGCACCCTCTGGACCACTGCCAGCAGACCAAGGTGGGATCAACCTTGTGGATTCCTGAGAGTCTTCCCAGCACCCTGCCTCTTCCTATTCCCATGATGTCCTCATCTATCATGGTATCTTCCTCCCTGCTCTCCCACTCTGTCCCTATTCCAGCTTGACCCTCCCATTTCCCTATGTTTTCATCCCCCACTCCTCGCCCTCTGCCACTTCCCCACACCCAGTCCACTCATGTAGATCTCATCCAATACTCTTTCATAGAGTCATGCATGTGTCCTTGTTAGCTAGCCTCTCTGGAGTTGGATAACACATTTTCTAACCTTTTATTTCCCATTGGATTATTATGTAAAAATTTCAAGAGGACAGTCCATCAGAAGCTGTACTCTGGATAGTAGCTCACTTCAAAGTCATGGGTCATTGACTTTCATCTTCCATCAGAAATATCTGAAAGATTTGATAAGTCTTAAATACTCATTATAACATTATTATCCTACTTTTCAGAATGTTGTTTTCCTTTAATCAATAGTCTTGGAATGTTTAAATCATGTCCACCATCACCAGCATTCATGCACACTCACACACTTACATGAAAATTAGAAGCAACAAAACAAAGTCATTCAGGGTGCTGGGGTCCTGGTAGGCTTTCCCAATCACACTAAGATTAGAACTGCTTGGCATTGCATTGCAATATAGGGTTTTGTCTGTTCTGGAGATAATTACAGCAGGCCAGAATGAGTGTTGCAAATGTTCACTTTAGGTCCTTGTACAATGTTTGTGAAGCATCAGGTGATGCTCATTGATGTGGGGAAATTTACAATATCTGAGGGAGGAAGAAGCAAAGTAAAAGGCAATTTTACTGCTAGATCTGACATTTTTGGAAACTCATTTCTTATGTGACATGGAATCGAGAAAGAGCTATCAATCTGTCAATCCTGTCTGTGTCCAGAAGTGAAAATATTTATTTCAGTGAATAATTCTAGTCTGGAATATAAACATTTGAATTCATGTAACAGAGAATAACTTAATAGGTATTATATAGGAAGAATAGATTAAGAGATCTAGTACACCAGAAAGCAAAGGTAATGATAAGAGTTTTGACAAAATCCTACACACATGATAGATTTAGAATGAGAATAGTATGGACAGGCAGTTACAGTCACACTAATGTAAGTTCACAGCTAACTGGGGTTGGGATACTTTGTTACAGTTATGTCTTCTAAAGTTCCAGATAAAACTGATCTGTCTCCCTCACCCTCTCTTCTGTCTCTTTGTCTCTGTCTCTATCTCTATCTCTCTTCCTCTCCCCCTTCCTTCCTCTTTCCCTCTCTCACAACATAGGTGTTCTATACTAACTCTAGGGATAGGAAAGTGTATCACTATGCTCAAGGTGACTTAATTTTCAAAGACCACTGTAACAGACTGTGCATCCACAAGATCTACACATATTCAAACCAGAAGGGGTCCCAGCACTCATGAGGGGAAGTAGGCACAATATCACATCCCTAACACAATTGCTATTAGTAATTTATACCTACCAGGAAAGGAAAAATCATTTTTTTCAAAAGAATGTTGCTGGGTATATCAATCACACTCCAGGGCAGAGCCTATGCTCAGGAGTAGTTGACAGACACAAAATAAGCTCCATGTCTTTGTGTACTTTTTGTTTGTTTTGGACTTTTTTTATTCTCTTTTTTTTCCAGTTTGCTTATCTGTTTGATTCTAAGTTGTTTGTTGTGATTGGGGGGGGGCGATGGTTTGAGAGAGAGAAAGACTGTTTAGTTGGGTTGGTAGAGAGGAGAGGAAAATCAGGGAGGAGTTGGGTAAGGAGAAATAATGTTTTCATAATATATTGTATAAAATACAATTTAAATTAAGAGAAATTGAAAAGAACCAAGCATTGACGATTTAGAAGGAGGAATGATAACAATTTGGGCGTCTGGGAGAGACTGCTGTGAGGAAGTGACATTTGAACTACACTAATAAAGCAAAAGATACTGCAGAAGGAGAAAATTGATGTAAATACTTTTTCAAAGCAGATCTGGAGAGTCCCTGCTGCATGGAGCAGAACAAGAAGAGGAGAGCATGGGGAAAACTTTAAGACACTGCCACCAACCTGTAATGCATTCTTAGAAATAGAGTGACTTCCATGGAAACAACTTAACTCCTGTCTATTTTATAGCAATGTCCATATTTAGTCTTTGTGTTTCAGTTATGGAGATAAATCATGCAGTTATTTAATGTGTGTGGTTTTTAAGACATAGGATGCTTGTTTGCTTCTTAAAGTTTGAACATAATTTTTGAACACATTGTTTTAGGCCTTTTTTGAGTTTGTTATTTTTCATTTTTCTTGGTTTTGAGACCGAGTCTCCCTGAGTCAGGCTTGTCACTTCCTCACTCTGTGTCCAGATTGCTGGGATTATTGATATACTTTGCATTCAACCAAGCTCCAAGCCTTCCCTGTAGATAAAAACATGGGTAATACAGTGAGGAAAAATGAGTTTATTGACCATGTAAGAGATGATGGTAATCTGTTCCAGAAAAAGAACAGTATACTTAGAAGATAGCTGGCACATTTGAATTTCTAGACCTTCAGAAACTGAATATAGGAAATGAGAGGCCAGAGGTTAAATGTTATTGTGTCCAATGTATCTCATAGTTATGTATATCTCCCTGTTTGTTCATACAGATGTGAACTGGAATCCTGCAGTCTTTGCATCCAGCACTGAGCACAGGGAAGTCCCAAATATGTGCTCTCTAGGTCCTCTGCTAGGGGCAAATGAATGAATTTACTCCACGTTTCTCGGGCAGAAAACCAGGACTGTGCACTCCTTCCATAACAGAACAAGGGGAACATCCTAATCAAGCCACCCATTTCACTTTGCACTTAACAGTCATCAAGGAATGGTTACCTATGGCATTTTACTGTGCTAACAAAATTTTTGCACACACAGGAAGACAGCAACTCATATCTTTGTGATATAAATGTCTACGGTGACTGCTCTACCCAGGATGCACATTTTCTTCTTCCTTGCTACAGACTCATTTCTTGTGTTAGGTGGGGGTAAGTCTTGACAGATGCCTACCTGGTGTTCCTGCTGTAGCATCTTCTTTTCTGTGTGCTACTCTGATTTATGAAGCACTTTGTATTCAAACTACACATGCAAAAGAAACCTTTTGCTGAACTGAATATTAAAATCTTGTGCTCCACAAATCTGAGAAGCTTAATTTTCAACCAAAAGCAAGTCACAAGAGAACAACTCAGAAGTCATTTATTTTTCAAAGCAGAAATATTAAATTATTTGGGGAGAAAATATTCATGTTCTTACCTTAGAGACTTTTTGAATAATGCTTGTTATATTGATACCGTGACAGATATGTTAAGGGTGGTTTTGGGGCAGATTTTCCTGAGCATGTGCAGTGTCTTAATGATGTCCACAGGTGAGCTGGCAGTGAGATGTATGCAGCTTGCATGCCTGGTGGATTGAGTAGTTTACATCACAGCAGCCAGGATTGGAGCATAGGGTACAAATTGCTTTGTCCTCACTGCATAAGTAGGAAATACCACAGATTCTAGCTCTTCATTACTCCTAGAGCAAGAAGGATTTTCAACTGGGGATTCTGTTCAAGGCCTTGCTAATTTTTCACATAGGAGAGACAGGTGAGTATCTTAAGTACAAGATGGTCTGTAACATTAATTGCTAAACGGTCTTATTAATAAAAAACCTGGAGCCAGATATTGGAGTAAAGCTGAGAGATCAAAGGAACAAAACAAGCCACAGCCACAAGTTCTTACCACTAGAAATCCTCAGCCCAAGAGAGAACTACTTCTTGAATATTCACTCATATATACCTTTCTGTGCCCTTCCATCTTACTTTCTCTCTTTCTGCCCAACTACATCACTTCCTCTTTCCACTCAGCTCTATCACTTCCTGTCTGTCTGTACAGACCTCCAGACCTCTATGGTTAACTAGTGCTGGGATTAAGGGGTGTGCCACCAAGTCTGGCTCTGTTCTCAGTGTGGCTTTGAACTCACAGAGATCCAGATGAATCTCTGCCTACTGAATGCTAGGATTAAAGGTGTGTGCTACCACTGCCTGACCTCTATGTTTAATATAGTGGCTGGCTTTTTTTCTCTGATTCCAAGATAAGCTTTATTGGGGTGCACAAATAAAATATCATCACAATGGTCCAAGCATCAGAAAACACAAAGCTCTTCAAGTAGACCCGAGGTCTCTAGTCAGCAGAGAATATCATGACTCCTGGCTCTAAGCATAGCTTGGGCTCCTGCTTGGGAGACAAAAATATTAGGTTAGATCAGGTACCAATGAATGTTCTCACACACGAATACCAGTGATTTTTTTTACTTCCTCATATAAAGCATTACTAATTAGTTACATCTTGATCTCATAATCTATAATTCTATCATAATTCTATTAGAGTATTGTTGGAAAGTTGTCTTTCCACTACAAATCCTTATAGAGTAAATTGTAACACTAGGGAAATGAGCAAACTATGCCATTATTTAAGAACACATGCAACAAGAAGCTGAAACTCTTAAGGTAACTGCAGAACTATAACCAACCATGGTGTTTCTTAGGGTCACTTTGTATTTTTCTATTAACATCTTTGTTCACACTTAATACTGTGTTCACACTGTTTTCCATAAAGTTTTTAATTAAATGTTTTTAATTAATTGTTGTTAAGTTGTCTGTTTGTTCATTTTATTAACTTATGATGCTTTCATTTCCTGTTCTATAAAATTAATGTCAATATGGTGTCCATAACTGAAGATCAGTTGTAAAGAGCAAATGTTAACTGATTTTTTTCTCCTTTTTTTTTAACTAGAAATGAAGATTTCTTCCAAAGAAAATTTAAGAGAGGAGGGCAATATGAGAATGTTACTTACTATGAAAACAATCCTTATTACTATGACAGGATATCACAAATTTAGTAGCTTAAGCAATATAAATTATCATCTTTCTGTCTGTAGGTAGGGAGTCTGACACATGCCTCAGTGGACTAAAAGTATTGCAGTAACTGCTCCTGTTTGCATTCTTAGTTGAGATTCCACCTCTGGCTTCTTCCAGAGGTCTAAATCCCACATCTTCCACCTCAAACCAGTCATGCTGACTCTGTACCTTCCACCACACTCACAGATTGTTCTGATTTCTCTCTCTTGCTCATTGAGAGTGGTGAGAGATTGCTTTGGACACACCTAGATAATTTGGAGGATTATCTCCTGTTTTGGTTAGATTTTCTACTGCTGTGAAGAGACACCATGACTATGGCAACTCTTATAAAAGAAAACACTTAACTGGGGTGGCTCACAGATTTGGAGGTTTAGTCCATTATCATCATGACAGCACATGGCAATGTGCAGCAGGCATGGTGCTGGAGAGAGAGCTGAGATTCCTACATCTTGACTTGCAGGCAACAGAAAGTGGTCTAGTGTCACACTGAGGAAGGCTTGAATAAAAGAGACATCAAAGCCCAACCCTACAGTGACACACTTCCTCCAACAAGGCCACATCTACTTCAACAAGGCCACACCTCCTAATAGTGCCACTCCCTTTGGGGGTTGTTTTCTTTCAAGTCATCATATTTCCCTAACCTTAAATTTGAGATCAGCAACTTCAATTCTACATGCAAGCCAAAGTGCAATGGAACACACACACACATACTCTTGTGTATGAGATCATTAGTATCTTTATAAAGTCATTATTCTGCTTACTCCACTTGTAAACACAAGGCATTTGAAAATAGGTAGCATTTAACAGGAATGGTATTTTCGTTCAGCAGATTATACCAAAAGCTCACATTAAGAAAACTGTTATTTTGTGGGAATTTGAGGACTCACCACATCTGTTCATCATCTTCATTCAGAGTTTGGCTGGGATTCTTACAGAAACTTCTGAGCTTTTGGTTATCCTTGTTGATTAACAAGGTTTCCTACAGTTTTTACACTGAAAATTTAGAGTCTGATACTCAAACTGTGTAATACATGCAGTCCTCATTGGGGAGTGTTGACACAGTATCCAGGACGTCCTGGGTATAATCCCCAGTATTGGAAAAATTATATACTCACATAATGTGTGTATATAAGATTCTTATGCTCTGCTAACCAAATACTATCTAGATTTAAGCAATCTCTATGAAAAATAAAAAATTTAGGTGATATTATATTGTCCTCTATTATACAGGTGGACAACAATAGAAAGAAAACAAATAGAGGTAACCACATAGCATTACTGAGACATGACCACAGAGCAAATTTTAACATGTAGCTTCAAAAAATTAATCATTGACTTTATAGGGGATGTAATATGTTATTAAACCTAGAAGAATACAATAAGGGGATGAGATAGTAACTTCTTTACCACAAGCGTAAATTACTCCTTTCAGAATATTGACTATGAGCTGAGTTTGGGGGAACATGCTTGTAATCTTAGCCCTTAGAAAGGAGGCAAGCTGGGTGGTGGTGGTGGTGGTGGTGGTGGTACACACCTTTAATCCCAGCACTTGGGAGGTAGAGGCAGGAGGATTTCTGTGAGTTTGAGACCAGTCTAGACTACAGAGTGAGTTCCAGGAAAGGCACAAAGCTACACAGAGAAACCCCGTCTTGGAAAAAAAAAAGAGGAGGCAAGGGTCAGGAGTTCAAGGTCAGTTTGTACTATATAACAAGATGGAGGCCAGTTAAGACTACAGTAGACTTTGAAAGAACGGAAGAATGGGAGGGAAGGAAGGAAGAAAAAAGAAAGAAAGAAGAAAACTATTTAATCTGAGACAGTCTCTTCCATTCTACTTTCTACTATAGTCTTATTTCAGTTGGTGGTCATCTTCATTCCACTGTCTAGTTCAAATATTTTCCCCCTCTAATCCCAATTGTTTTTACTTTTTGTCCTTATCACAGCAATCTATCATATCATAATTTACAAATATCTACCTAAAATATCCAAATGTTTAGTGTTATTGGATAAAATTTCTAAATGTAGGAAATGAAACTATAAAGGTTTTATAATAAAGTTAGTACTCATAATATATATTAATTAAATAATATTTAATAAGAACAAATGAACATTAATAAACATTTCTCTGATTTTACAGCTCCATGTGTATATTGGGATCTTTCAAAGAACTTAAGGTTAAATGACTTTTCAGAAGCTGGTCCTACAATGATGGGATTAGTGGTTTAATTAGAAAAGTCATGGAAGTCACAAATCTGCAAACATAGTACTCAGAAAAAAATGATCAGGAGTTCAAGGTCTGTGGAATCACATGACACCCTGCCAGCCACCACCATGACAAGCTGCATGTGAAGACACCGGTAAGCCACAAGCCACGTGGCAAGGTATAGATTTATGGAAATGGATTAATTTAAGCTATAAGAACAGTTAGCAAGAAGCCTGCCACGGCCATACAATTTGTAAGCAATATAAGTCTCTGTGTTTACTTGGTTGGGTCTGAGCAGCTGTGGGACTGGCGGGTGACAAAGATTTATCCTGACTGTGGGCAAGGCAAGAAAACTCTAGCAACAACACCCTGTCTCAAAAAATCAAATCAAATCATGAGCAAATGCCAATAAAAGTATGAGTGTAATAAGTAGGGAGACAGGTATGGGAACAGTAGTAAGACAGACCAACCCTCAAACACACACACACACACACACACACACACACACACACACACACACGAGAGAGAGAGAGAGAGAGAGAGAGAGAGAGAGAGAGAGAGAGCGCTCTGGCTGCCTTTTCATGAGCAAATGGCAATAAAAGTGTAAGTATAATAAGTAGGGAGACAGGTATGGGAACAGTAGTAAGACAGACCAACCTAGTGTCTGTCATGTGGTCTCCAGACTGTGAACTTCCAGCCTCTAGCAGCATCAGAAAACAAAATATATTGTCTCAAGAACTATGGCACTTTTATGCCAACCTGAAGTTAATAACCTGAGGTTTAGATAAAGATAGACAAAAAAATGAATCAATGTGCATCCTGCAGAGTACAAATATAATGTTTACTTGATAGATATGTGAAATATTTTGTACACTTAAATATATGTAATAAAAAGAAAACAATATTAAAAAATGATAATATTTGAAAATATTTTATTTAAACTTCAAGTTAAAAGACACTATTCTGATGATAGTGTCCATTGCTGTATAGAAACTTTTAATTTCACATATCCCCTTTATTGATACCTGAGGCCAGTTCTGTGCCATTAGTGTTCTATTCAGAAAGCTCTTGCCTATCCCAGAATCTTCAAGAGTATTCCCTATTTGCTTATAGAAGTTTAACTCCTTTAGGTTTTAAATAAAGTATTTGATTCATTTTGAATTGCCTTTTACACAGGGTGGAAAGTATGAACCTAATTTCATTCTTCTGCAGGTGGATATGCAGTTTGTCAGCACCACTTGTTGGACAAGCTATCTTTTTGTCCAATGTATGTTTTCACAGTCTTTGTCAAAGACAAAGTGGCCATACCTTTGTCAGTCTGTTTCAGATTCCTCCATTATAATCCATTGGTCTATGCAGTTATTTTATGCCACTACCAGGCTGTCATTATCACTACAGTTCTGTAGTATGATTTGAAGTCAGGTGTTGTAATACCTTCAGCATTGTTTTCACTGTAGCATTGTTTTATGATTGCTTTAGCTATTTGTTGTCTTTTGTGGTTCCACACATACTAGATTTCTTCTAAAACTGAAATATGAAATCAGAATATTGATAGGTATTGCATTAAATCCTTAGATTATTTTTGGTGGTATGGCTATTTTTACAATATTAATTCTGCCAATATAAGAATATTGACAGTCTGTCTGTTGTTTAGTACATTCTTTGATTTCCTTTTTCCATCTCTTGAAATTTTCACTGTAGACACTTTTATCTTCTTTGGTTAGGTATACATTCCTAAATACTTAATTTTTTTTTAATGGAATGATTGACTTTTTTCTGAGAATACGTTGTTGAGATATATAAAGGTTACTGGTTACTTTATATATTTATTTGTATCCAGCAGCACTACCACAGAGATGTTTTCATGCCCATTTTACAAGACTTTCTTTACTATTGTAAGGAAATAGAGCCAATAGACTTGCCAACAACAGAAGAACAAATATGTCCATCTGTTACGTATTAAAAATGGGATGCTATTCATCTCTAAAGACAAAGGAAAAATAAATAAAAACTGGGAGAGAATTGATGGGTTTATAAAGCATACTCTTAAGGGAAGTCACACTATCAGAAAGGAAAATACTGCACGTTCTCACTCATATGTGAATCCTAGCCTATGCTATATACATATGTAAATATAAGCAATGTCCGTGTGAGTTCAGCCTAACCTCTAAAATGGAGATTGAAAACGGGTAAATATTGGATAATAAGAAAGGATGGAGTGCAGATAAATTATCTGTGTGCTATGAAAGAGGATATAAGTCTAATTTTTGTCCAGTTTTAATTCTGTCATGTATTTTTCACTTTCTGTAGTGAATAAGTATATAAAAATATAAAGGATAGTGGAAGCAGAAAATCCAGCATGAAGCTCCACAGCTTCAAAAATGTCTATTCTAACTGCAGAAATTCACTGAGACACACAGCCTTTGAGCTCTGCTAATCTGAAAGTTATTTACAAGAAAGTTTTAATTTAAAAGTGCACTTTTAGCTGTCCAGTATGTTATGAAAATCCAATTAAATGAAAGTAAAACATTGAAAAGTAAACTTTAAAATAACACTATTGAGGCACATGGTGTGGGGACTTCTGATGCTCATGCATCCCAGGGAAGTAAAGGGACCCTCACTGTGGTGACAGCAGGAGACAGACGGGATGATGCATCTAGAACAGCTGTTGACTTTCCAGGCAGGCTATCAAGAAGAGACTGCACACCTGTGAATATTTGCCTTTTCTGTAAACAACTTTTTGCATGGCTACTAACTTAATCTGAATACATGATTTTAAATAACTTCAGACCCCAGAAGTTGGCTTTTTATCCATTCACGATGCTTCATATTATTAATAATAATGTAAATACAAACTGTGCAGCTGCTTAAACACATGCAAGCACACCATGAACAGTGCTATGTTACTGACTGGATGACACCAATAACCAACCAACTAAACAAAGAAACAAACAAATAAATAAAACAGACTTGTCACTTTCAGATAGTCCCACAGTTACTTCTGCATTGGTCATTTTGTCCATCAAGTTAGATATGAACCTACTGTGGTACTAAAATCAGTCTTGCTAGAAGGGTCCAGGTCATTGTGAGTATTTTGTTTGTCTTCCTGTCATTTTCATGAGATGACTGAGCCCTGAGCTGGATGGAGGATGTCAGACTGTAGTGGGTAGCTGTTCTTGCTCTGACCTGGAAGTACTACTCCTAATGAGGCTTCCCATAGCCTATCTATAACCTGCCCCTGGGGTGGGGCCGAGACAGGAGCCCTTAAGCCCGGAGAGCCAGATGTGCCAGCCTTCTTAGTTCCTTATGATCCTGGATGCTGGATGGTAGATCAAGCAGAGTTCTCCAGAGAATCCCACTGGACTGTACCTCACTTCTCCTGGATCCTGTAACCAACCCCTTTACTGGCTGTAAGTTACTCCCAAATAAACCTCCTTTTTAACTACATGGAGTTGCCTTGATAATCACCACACTACCTGGCACTCACATAGGGCAAAGTCCAAATGCCTGGGTGGCCTCTGCCCTTAGCCTCCTCTGTGGCATGCTTTCCACACTTCCCACACTTCCCTGTCTCTTCTTCCCTGTCTTTTAAAAAATTCCTGCCCCTCCTGGGGACCAAGCACTTATCCATTCAGCCCATAACCACCTGGTACAGCTCCTTCCCTTCCCTTCCTTCCTCCTCCCCTGCTTAAGGGCACATGCACCTGCCTGCTGAGTTCCATATAGCCAGGAAGCACCTCCACAGAGAGTCTGGTTCCATTCCCAACACAAGGGAGCAGCTGAGTCTGGTCCTGGTTTCCACAGCAAGCTTAGCCCCCAGACTGGTGAAAAGCCTCCATGAGTGAGGCATCCCTTCCACTCCCCAAGCTGGTTCCCACCCAAGCTCCTGCCCAAGCCTATGGCTTCCACCATCTCACTGTCTCTCTGAAGCTGCTCAGAGGCTGCTTGGTTAAAATAGATGCTGAAGCTGTCCCCTGGATGGCTCCATGAGGTTGCTGTTCCCGCAGCTGCAGAGGCACTGAGAGGGGTTCAGAGCCACACCTGCCAGCTGTCATCCTTGTCACTTGGAGCTCTTCATGTCCTGAGCTCAGACCACTCAACCTCATATGCCAGCCTCTTGGCTGAGGGAAGGGTGCTGAAGTGTCAAGCAGGCCACAGAAGCCAAGCTGGGCCCTGAAGCTACAGGGAGTCACAGGAAGGTCTGGCACTGCCTTGCTGCTGCTGCCCACACCTCCTCCACTCATGCACATGGGACACTAGCTCCCGCCTGCAGCTGCTGCCAGCCAACGTCTTCAACGGGAATTGCTTTAGTGCAACACCTGCTGGCCAAAAAGCACTGCTACACCTCCCCCGCCTCGGCCCCCCCCCCCAGAAAAAACAATCACAAGGACAGTAAGATAAGCAAGTCAGTGTTTTATTTCAGGTAAGAGTACTTGATACTTTTACACCTTGAAACTAACAAATTTTGAATATTTCTTATAATATGGTTGAAAACATTACTTTGCAAGAATTTAAAAAACTTTTTGCCTTTATGATGAATGAAAATTTTCTTGGAAATACACGACCTTCCTAAGGGACCTGTACCATTTTGGCATTTACCGTAATAATTCACACAGCATTCAAGTACTGGTTTAATAATAACAAAGGTGAGTCATTATTGGGACTGATACAGGCTTCACAAGATAGCAATGAAGGCTTACATTCTCTGGAATCTGCTAACCAGGGATTTACAAGATAGTAATAAAGATTTACTAAACAGGCTTTATAGTTTGGAATCTACTAACTTATGACAAGAACTTCAGTCCATTAATAATAAATGTATAGCCATTTTTGATTTTATTGATAATAAATATGAATACTTAATGGATAGAACAATAACTTTCCAAGGTGAAGCTGTCACTACTCAGACATTTTATAAGGAAGAAAGATTATCATTAACTGATAAAATAAGGTCTATGGAATCATGTGTTTGATATGATATAACAGATCACCACACCATGAGAAACCAGTCCATACTGAGATTAGAGGATTGGCTTCACAATGACATCATCTCACAGTTCAATTACTTCTTATGTTTAGAATTTTTCAATTCTACCTCTCTCTGTCGAAGTGATATGGTGAGTACTTTTGGTCATGAAATTTGGTGAGGGAGAATAAAAAGGAACTTTATCAAGACAGCTTCATCATTATAGTATTTTATTCCAGAAAATCATCTCAACTTATGTTCTCCCCATGAATGGCAGGAAAAAAAAAGAGTAGAAATATATGTACATTACAACAAATATGGTTGTGTATTTGTATCAATATACAAACTATCTGGACTAGGAATATAAAAATAGTTTACATTTGTATCAATATACAAGAATTTATAACAGTGCAATTTATCTAAGGCTAATATTTTACTAAATTAGTTTACTAGTATATATAATAATCTACCTTAATATTCTATACCTATTCATTCCCCTTTTTTCTTTTCTTAAGGGAAATACTGAGTCCAATGTTTTCTTCTACTCCCAACCCTATAACCATTATCCATAACCCTCAAAAACATGAAACCTTTGGGGAAAAGGGGCATGATTTTCTTAAAATTGCTAAAATCATTCCTAATGAGACTAATTATTATAACTTACTCAAACCCAAAATAGATAGCATTTGATTTTCATTGAACATTATTTACTTATTTAATGTTTATTAAATTTTTATGTGTACTTTAATGTATTTTTTTCTTATAAATCATTTATTAGTGCAATTTCTGAAAGATAAATAAGCTAGTAAGTAGCTTCTTCATTACACTTTAGCAAACTTGTGTAAAGAATAATTCTGTTATGTAGAATATAGCACATGCCCTTCATTTTCATAGTTGATAATGATGCTGTAGAATATATTCTAAGTGTGAACTTAAGATATAAAAATAACTATTTCTAATACTGACATCTGATAGAACAATAGTTTAACAAAATACTACTTTAGTTCACTTGCAAAGACTGTATTAAAAATGTCAGCTCTGATACCTGTAAATAAAGTTTTCAGGCTCATATTGAAAAGCTGATATCATGTAAGAATAAGTAATTGAGCTGAGCATGGTGGTGCACGTCATTAATCTCAGCACTCAGGAGGCAGAGGCAGGTCTAAATTGTGAGCATGTGCATTCATATTAAAAGGTAAATTTCTAAGGAACAGAAACACTGTTGGATTACATAACTGATGGTTTGAATAGGAATGGCCCTGAATGTTTGATTCTTGGTTGGTGGACCATTTAGGAAAGACAGGATTAGGATGAGTTTTTGGAGATGTGTCAGTCCTTTTTGGTGAGAGGTGGGTCCAGGTCTTGCTTGCTTTATTTTCTTCCTTCCATCAGATCAGGATGTAAGTTCTCAGGTACTGCTTCAGTGCAATGCTTGCCTGCCACTATACTCCTTGCAAAGATGAAAATGGACTCACCCTCTGAAACTGTAAGGAAGCCTCCAATGAAATGCTTTTTAAAAATAAGTTACCTTGGTCATGTTGTCTCTTCACAGCAATAAAATGCTAAGCAACATGTAATGATTTTTCCTCACTTCAAAATTGTTTGTTGGTGAGTAATTTTGGCTCATGTGCTTTTTTTAACCTTTAAAACATACAAACTTAATATGGTGGCAGCATCATAAAAATAGTTCACGTCAATAGATTAACAGGGCCTCTGCATGCCCACATTCAATAGTTCCAAGATTATTATTCCATTGATATAGATATGTCCTAACTTATTACCTTCCTTGGGAGCACTAGGCCAGAGGTGGAAGGAACCACTAGCTCAGAGTCTCTATGGGAGGCCCTGGATAGAATCACATTAAAGTAGAAGGGGCTCATTTTGGGTCCTGGTTTCAGTGATTTACATTTCTGGTTAGTTGACATCCTTGCTTTGAGTCTGAGGTAAGGCCCACTATGAGTGGTTAGTCAATGATGGCAGTAGAGAGGAGGTGAAGCAAAGTGGGGGTCAGGACATGGAGAGAGAGATGACCTACAGATGGAACTAGAGAAGGCTAGGAGATCAAGAGAGATGGGTGTGGGAGCCCGTTCTCGGGTTCCTCGTGGCTTTACCCAGCAGGTCCGAATAGAGGATGATCAGGACCACGGGCCTGAGTACAGGTGTCTGAGATGGTCTGCACTTGGCTGTGCTGGGGGAGGAGGTCTTTTGCTCCACCCCTTGGCGTCTCTATAAAAACCCTGGGCCAGAGACAGTCCGGGCCTGTTGGAATAGGTTCCAGGCCCTCTCGAGGCTATCCTTTATTTTCTATCTGTCTATCTCCGCAAGATTCTCCGCTATAAATCATTCTATCTAATATTTCCTGCTGATCGCACTCAAGAAAACTCTGGGAAGCTGTTGGGGTGGTGGGTAAATGCCCCACAGATGGGGTAGATAGATGGGGTAAGAGGGATTGGGGATATAGGGACACAGGGGGTGGGGAGATAAAGACAGAGGATGTAGATGAGTAACATAGTTTGGGAGACAGAGATGGAAACTGCAGAAATAAACTTAATTTTACAGGTGCTGTGGAACATCTTTCTGTATGCTGTGAATATGTGTTGCTCTGATTGGTTGATTAAATAAAGCTGTTGGCCTATGGCAAGGCAGCTTAGATGCAGGCAGAAATCCAAGAAGAGAGACAGGAAGAGAAAGAAGAGGCAGAGAGGCACCAGCCTGCCACATGCCATGCAATTGGTAATTAATATAAGCCTCTGAGTAATTATTTTATAAGCAGCTGTGAGACCTCGGGCAGAGAAACCTTATGACTATGTATAGGAATGTGTAATTTTATAAGAATCCATTCACAGTTGAAGGAGCCCACATTTGTAATAATAAGGACATTAATGTAGTTATGATGCAGTTACAAGGGTTTTAATATTTCATCACAGTTCCAGCTTTGAGCAGAGTAGAAAAGTTAGCTATTGGTGTCATTGGGAGATGAAGTAGGAGAAGATACTTGCATGATGAAGTGAAGATGACAAAATGGAGATGTGTGCATGAGATTGAGACACCTGTCCAGTGGTATGCTTGATGCAGCAGGGACAGAGAAAAGTATTAAGGATGGTGCTTGGGAATTCTTATTTGGAGCCTCTTAAATACAGTGACACTTACTGAAAAGATTGAAAAGATAATAGGCATACTAATTATAGCTGACTTTAACCCACCTCCTGTAATTAAACTTAGACCAATTATACAACATAGCAACCTTGAACTTTGATGATAAAAGATGCACTGTTTAATAAACTCAAGTAATGTGTAAAACCTGCTGCACTTTATAGCACACTAAATCCAATTAGAGTCCTCCTAAATAAGTAACAGAAATAGTGAGTACATTCTCATCAAAATAATCTTGAAAACTAAAAAACAAAAAATAAAACAAAACACTGAGAAGACCCAACTATTTAAAAACACCATAAAAATGATAGTGTGCATTAACATATGAGTGATAAAAATGTACAAATGGAATATCAAAATTTCTAAGTAATTATAAATAAGTGAAAAATATTAAATAAGCTAAAATATTATTAAACACATATGTTCATTAAATAATGCAAGCTCATTTAAAAAATTGTAGCAAAAATAATGATCTAAACTAACATATTCAGCAGCAAAATATCTAGAAATAGTTTGATGGCAAATAGCTATGAATTGATCCCAAGAACAAATTAGCTACTGTACACTATGAAATGCAAGCTCCAATAGCATTGAGATTTGAAGATAGTGATTAATTAAAGCCTTAATTTTCTGTATAGATGCAGAAAAGATGCTTGATGATAGAGTGAGTAATGATACTTCACAAAGTTAAAAATTCTTAATTAAACTTCAAGGCCAAATAATAAACATGAGCTTACAGATCCTTATTTAATGAGAAAGCTACTTGATAATAAGAGATGAACCTGTGTCAGAAGGCAGAACTTCATAGAAATGAGGAACATTAAAGTGCTTTATTCCTAGATCAGGAGGGAGACAATGAATCCCACCATTCCTGCAGCTTTCTGCTGCTGTGTTGGGACTTCTTTAGTGCCAAAACACCTAGACCAGATAGCAAATTACACACACACACACACACACACACACACACACACACACACACACACATACATTTATAGACAGAAAAAAAGTGATAAACTCCATTTACAAGGTATCTTATGAGTTCTTTGAAAACCTATCAAATCGAAGCATCAGTTATTCTCCATGCCTCTGGTGTACATGTGTTTTCCCAGGACTTCTCTTTACTCTCTATGCTTGTGGTATTGCACACAAGTCACTCCAGGACTCCCCGTTAATCTCAATGGATGTGGTGTTGCACACAGGTCATCCCAGGACTCTGAGATTTTTAACAGGAGGATCACAAATCCAAAGCCAGTCTGAGGAACAAAGAACTATTCTGTCTCAAAAACACCAACAATTTAGTATTCACAACAAAATCATTAGGTAATATAAGAAGACAAAGTTAACATGAAAGTAAATAATTTATACATATAAACAAACAAAACCAAGAAGAAATAATGGAAGACACATTTTATTTGACAATGCTTGACAATGCATATAACACACATGGGTAATTTTTTTTTTTTTTGGTTTTTTGAGACAGGGTTTCTCTGCATAGCTTTGTGCCTTTCCCGGAGCTCACTTGGTAGCCCAGGCTGGCCTCGAACTCACAGAGATCCGCCTGGCTCTGCCTCCCGAGTGCTGGGATTAAAGGCATGCGCCACCACCGCCCGGCCACACATGGGTAATTAATCAAGACATTCTTAAAGCACATATATAAAAATCACACTGAACATCTAGTGTAGCTGTTTTGCTTTTTTTGTGGGGGGGGGGTTGTTTTTTTACTCCTTTAGGGTCTGCCATCCAGCTCCCAAATAAATACACAGAGACTTATTCTTACTTATGAATGTCAGGCCTTAGTTTGGCTTGTTTCTAGCCAGCTTTTCTAACTTAAATTATCCCATTTCTCTTTAACCACATTTTGCTTCTGGGCTTTTTGCTTTTCTTTATTCTACATATCTTTCTTTCTTTCTTACTCTGTGACTGGCTGTGTGGCTGTGTGGCTGTGTGGCTGACTCCTGTTGTCCTCCTCTCCTTTTCCTTTTCTTTTTCCCTCTTCTCCTTTCTTTTGAGCCTAGATTTCTCTTATTTATTTTATGCCTGGCATCTCCACCTGTTTCTCTCTCCTGCCTATCTATTGGCCATGCAGCTCTTTATTAGATCAATCAGGTATTTCAAGTAGGCAAAATGTTAAACAAATGCAATACACCTTTGCACCATTAAATATTGCACAGCATAAATGAATGTAACATATCTTAAACTAGTATTCCACAATAATTTAGACTGCCTCAGAAAACACACACACACACACACACACACACACACACACACACACACACACACACACACCAACGAGGAAAATGAATCAAGTCCATGATAGAAAAATGATACTATGCAAACTCAGCCTTTACAATGAGATTTAGCTGTTTTACAATGAAAACAATCACAATAAAACACTAACAGTAGTTTTCATAAGCTAATCCATATAATCTACCGTTTAGTTGCTGTAGCTGGAGAATTTCTCTCCAGCTCTTGCCAAGTCCCGCCAGTCCTGGAGCCCACTTATAAAATAAACACACAGACTCTTATATTATTTAAACTGCTCAGCCATTAGCTCAGGCCTACCATTGTCTAGCTCTTACTCTTATACTAAGCCCATTTCTGTTAATTTATATGTTGTCACGTGTTCCGTGGCTTTACCTGTTGCCTCTACAGGATGCTCCCTGAATGGCAGCTGATATCTCCTCCTCTCTGCCTTCCTCTTCTTTTGCTCTCTCTTTTCTACTAGTCCCGCCTATACTTCCTGTCTTGCTACTGGCCAATCAGTGTTTTGTTTATACAGAGCGATGTCCACAGCACTTAGCCTTTTTTTTTTAAGGAAGGTTTTAACTTTAACATAGTGAAATTACATATAACAAAACAATTATCAAGCAATAATTAAAGTTACAATATTAAAGAAGATATTCTATCTATCTTATAAGGGATAGGTATAAGATATTATGGTAAATCATTGTATATACTAGTAAACAAATTTAGTAAAATAGCAACCTTAGATAATTTGCACTGTAATTTGTACTGTTATGGATTCTTATATGTTGATACAAATGTAAACTATTTTTATACTCCTGTTTAAGATAATTTGTATATTGATACAAATACAGAACTATATTTGTTATAATGTACATATATTTCTACTCTTATTTGAAACATTTTTATATTGATACAAATGTAAATTTATATCTGTCATACTTATATATGTTCTACTTCTGTTTAGGATATTCGGTATATTGATATATATTTAAGATTATTGTCATATTGCATAAGGCACTATATATTCCTACCTCTGTTATAAATATCTTGTGTATTGTCAAAATTTTGAAGTCATTGTTCTTCACCATACATTTGCTTAGAGACTGTTTACCTTGTTTACGTGAAGCCTTAGTCCTTAGGTTATTTCGGTAGATAAGACTTATAGATTTATAGTCACCTATGCCTGTCATCTCTATAGTTACGTTAGTTAGGTTATCCAGATTTACAGATACATAGGTCAGATGGACAGGTAATCTTCAAACACTTCATAGACCTAGAGAATATGGCATTTAAATAACTTAGAATTCTGTTGATGTGAGACACAATTGCTCCTGGCAGCACCAATTTTATCCTGAGAGAATGTTGGGCTTCTAAGACATTTCCATTTGGAAGTTTGTCTTCTTGGCACAAAATGGCCAATTGGGTAAAGAACTGCCCTTGCTTCAACTGCTGACAATACGAGTGCTGTCCTTCTGGACAAGCGGGACACAAGGAAAAGTGACTTCTGAACTCCGCCAAGACAGGGTAAGATGGTCTTTCAGAATTCCTGTTTCTGAAAATGGTCTGTCAGATACTCTAGGCCTGTAGACAATTTGAATGCACCAACAATGCTGAGAAATATTAGGTGACTATCCAGGCTGCCAGCTGTCTCTGTCTACTCTTGCAAGATTCCTGAAAGTTGCTTGCATCCATCTTCCATTTCTCAGGTACCATTATATTCCTTCTCAGGTCTTTGATGGGATTGAAGACTAGCAGTTATAGTTACAACTTAGTATATATATATTTATATAATATCTTAGATAGAACATATTAAATATTAGATTCAGGTTCTTTAGGATAGGACACCTTTTGGAGTGATCTTTGTAACATGTCATTTACCTAAGCTCTAGACTTCTCTGGATTTTAGTATGTGTTTCTTGCTTATTATTGTTCACATTGGTTGTAGTTCCATCTTATCTAGGTCATTAACCCTCATTACCCCTGGACAATATTTGATAACCTTTCCTTGTATATAGTCTTGTATTAAGTTAGAACCTTCTTATTTAGACAAAAGGGGGAGATGTAGTGGGTAGCCATGATCTGGAAGTTCCAACCCCC
Source organism: Peromyscus maniculatus bairdii (assembly GCF_049852395.1). Classification (NCBI taxonomy): domain Eukaryota; kingdom Metazoa; phylum Chordata; class Mammalia; order Rodentia; family Cricetidae; genus Peromyscus; species Peromyscus maniculatus. The sequence goes on along the minus strand of NC_134852.1, from coordinate 57,753,414 downwards.
ATTGAGGCTTTGGTAACTGTCACGCCTACAAGGTAAGGCCAAGAGAGGACCCTGAAGACCCGAGATACAGATGCACCCTCTCTCTTGGTTCCTGGACCCTGGACGCTGGAGGTAGACCGAGCAGACTTCTCCAGAGAACACCGCCGGACTGTGCTACACCTTTTCCAGACCCTGTAACCTACCTAACCCTTCATTTGTAAGTTACACCACTAAATAAACCTCCCTTTTAACTACATGGAGTGGCCTTAATAATTACACCAATAAGTTGCCATGAAAACTCAGGAAAAAAATTTTAACATATAAAGATTGTTAACATATAAAGTTTCCTATATTTAGAAGCAACACTGCTATTTTAACATAAATGGGTAGAAAAACAGTGTTACAGAAATTCCAAAAGTAGAAGAGATTGATCTGAATATGTATATTTTGTATGAAATGACCTTATATTTGCTCTTTGTTGCTTAAAGTGTACTTAAAGAGTTACAGGAGGCAAAACAAATAAAGTTTGTAATTCCATCTTCTAAGGAGACTGAGGCAGGAGCATTTCATGTTCAAGGACAGTGGACTCAACACTAGTCTGTGCAACTAAGAAAGAACTCATCCCCTAATAAAACATAAGAGAGTAAAAGAGAGGTGAACACATCTCAGTGGTTGGTGCTTGTCTGACATGTGTGAGGACCTGAGTTCAGTCTCCAGCACTGGAAAAAATAGAGGCTGAAGTGAGAGCAAAATAAATTAATAAATAAAAAGGCCCCAGAAGTCTTAAATATGCCATTAATATATAATTACATATAAAACTAAACAAATACATAATTAACTATCATTTTCTACCCACAGATAACTTTCTAAAATAAAAATCACAGCTGAGGTAAGATTTCATAGTCTGTGTTCCTTTTTTCCAGCACCTCTTCTGTCAGTGACAACCCTTCCCCTCCCCTGACAACCATTTCAGTTAAGAGTCTCATCAGTTTCTGAAGCCTCCCTTTCTTCATCTGCTCAAGGGTCCGTTTTGAAATAAAAAGAAGAAAGGAGAAGATGATGGAAGGAACCAAGGCCTGCAGACAGCACGTTGCATTTTTCCTGTTGGTGGATTGCTGACAGGAGATGTGGGTGGAGATGGCCCCTCCTGTGAGTCTGGAGAAAAGCACCAAAGTCTTCAAAACTAAGATTTGTGCAACATAGCTATTTATCCTAATAGAAAAGTAATATTGAGTGTTATTTTTTTTTTCTATTAGTGGTCTTCAATTAAATGCTAGACCAAAATTAATCCCATTAAGGTAGAATTCTCTCACCTCTTTGCATCCCTAGAGTAACTTAAATAACTCTCCAAATGTAAACTTCATATCTTACCTGACTACATCAGGGACATGAGCAGTCTCCATGCTTCTGGAGCACTGTGAATCACAAGCACACTATGAGGAATGTAACATGAGGTTAAATAAACAGACTCTAGATTTCCTATCCATATAATTAAGAGACACTCATTTTTATCTAACATCCACAAAGTTTAAAGGATAGTTTCAGTTTACCAACCTTCCATGATGTTTTCACATTGTTCTAAATGCATTCATTAAATGGTTCATCTTTAACACCTGGAGAGTAAATCCCCATATGATTGGAGTTCCCTCCACATGGTCACAGAGACAAGAGGATGAGATGGTTCATGGTCATTTGTTTTGTGGATGTGTAGTTACTTGTCTTGGTGCTGTAACAAAACACTTGCCAAGGAATCCTAGGGGGAAGAAGTGTTCGAATTAGCTGACAATATGAATACAATATGAATATAAATACAGAGACAAACTAAATGACATGGTGGATGATAATCCTGAGAATATTTTCCTTAGGTGAAGTTTTACTTATGTAAATACAGTTAAGTGTAATGTAACAGATATCTTCTGCATAGGGCATTCCTGTCTCTATAGGAAATTCTGTCTGCTATCTGCTGCAACACAGTCAAGGATAACATCACAAAGGATAGAAGGGGGAAATGGAACAGGAAAGATTAAATGAGAAGAGCATGGTAGAGGAAGGAACATAGGGAGGAATAATTAATACTAAAGGTCTTTGAAAGTATCATATGGAAACCTACTACCATTGATGATGATGTTAGCTTCAGACTTGCTAGAGAGGATCTTCAGGAAGATGAGGTGTATTTCATTTGTACCTATATTGTTAAGGTACCTAAATTTGAAAGGACACGGACATTATCATGTGCTTTTTTCCCGTATTGAGTTGATCCTGTGATTTTCATTCCACATTAAAGACAAGATGTATCTCTTACTGATTTGCAGATGGTGAAGGATTTTACAACTCAATGATTAGTCCCACTTGATGACAGTGCACAACTAGATTGGGGGCCTAGATTCTGTTTGCTGCTATTACACTCTTGGTATACTGATTGCCTGTGATTATCTTTCCTTGCAACACCTTTGCCTCATTTGGTTAAGTGTAATTATGCCTTAAGAAAATTTAAAATGATCTTAATTTTTTGAGATTTTAGAAGAAATTGAAAGAGATTTGCACTAGTTGTTTTAAAAGTACCTGATACAATGAAACAGTGGTATCATTATGTCCTGGTCTTTTCTTCATTGTATCTGTCATAGTCAGCTTCTGCTTACTATATTCTTGGAATGATTAACTTATAAAGAAACACAGTTTATCTTTTTGTTTCTTATAAAGAAACAAACTTATTTTTGGCAATCCTAGTCCAGTATTAATTAGCACCAAGTTTAGTGACTATGGGATGTACAGCACATTTTGGCAGGATTACGTGGTAGGAAAAATTGTTCATTTCATAAGCCAGGAAGATGAGTGAGAGGCTGGGGTCCCACAGGAGGCTTTGAAACAGATCTGAGCATTCATGAGCTAAGGTTCTGCACTGGGGCCTAGGCTCCTCAAGCCCCATTTCGCCTCCTAAGAGCATCACCATGGTGACAAAGCCTGTGACACCTGTACCCTTTGGACATCCTACCTCCAATCTGTAAGAAGATAATTAATCAGTGATTGCATCAATTCGTTATTTATATATTTGGATGTTCTGTTTCTCTATTTATGAATATTGAAAGATTATTATTTCCTTCCAGGCTTTCTAGTTTGACTTTTTCTAAGTGTTAATAATCATCTCTCTTGAACCTTTGCATTTCTGTGGTATCATTTGTCTTCATTTATATTTTTATTTCACTTTTCCTTTCTTTTTTATTTCTTAAAATATTTTCAACTTTGTATTTTCAAAACACAGCTCTTAGTTTTATTAATATCTTCAACTGTTCTCCATGAGCCTATTTTATATATTTCTGTTTTGATCTCTATTATATTTTTGCTTTAAAGAATATTTTGCATGCTGTATGCAAATACATCTCCATTCAATTTAAATGGGTTTCATTTCCCACCATTCCTTTTCTGCCTATATAGAGCCTTAACATCTGTCTCTTGAATGTAGCATATCATTGGATCTTATATTTTTATTCATTTAATTATTCTATATCTTTTTATTTGATAATTCATTGTTATTTAATGTAATTATCTAGGGGCTGGAGAGATGGCTTAGCAGTAAAGATCTCTCACTAGGTTTGATTCTCAGTGCCCACTGGGTCACTCACATCCATCTGTAACCCTAGATACAAAGAATAGAGTGCCCTCTTCTGGCCTCTATAGGCACTGTACACATGAGGTACACATACATGCAGACAAGAAACACACACAAAATAAAAATAAATCATTAAAGCAATTATCCATAGACAAGGGTTTACTATTGGAAACAGTCCAAGAACAAAATTGTATTAATTTTATTGTGAAGTGCTGTGTAATCTGTTTCTTTATTTATTTTGTGCATCAAGGAAGTGTTCTTTGAAAAGAGTCTCCAGCTCTTTCATGCATCATCATCTTATCCATTAGAATTTGAAGCAATTACTGCTGGGTACAGACTGCTGCCTTCTGTGCTGCCCACTGTTTCAGATCCTTTCTCAGTTCTTGTTCCTGCCATTTTCTTACACAAGGTTTGAAGATTTGGAGAGAGGCAAGCTGTGGCTTGGTTCTGATTGCCTTTGATGCATCTACCACAGGTTATTCCTTACAGTGACCACGAGAATTTAGTGAAACATTTTATAACATTCAATTTTAACCTCATAAGATCCAAGCTGCAAATTTAACTTTTCTTCTGATAGCCTCCTTCATGGTTTGTTACTGCCACCACAGTTTGAAACTGAGATTAAAAGTCTGTTGAATTGTCTTGGTAGTAGTTATTTTCAATATTTTTGTTTTTCAGCTTTTTAAATAGACTAACAAATTATGCAGCACCATTACAATATTTCAATATTCTGAATTGGATAACATTTGTACTTTTACAATAAATTCCACTTTCATATGATTTTTGGGTTGCTAGTTGATATTCTTTCATCACTTGAAGGACTTTCTGTTCTATTTCTTATGAGGTGAAACCCCTCCTTTCTTCTCTGGGAAAACCTTGCTCTCCCCTGATCTTTCAGAGAGAACTTGCTTACATATGATATCCTTGATAGAAGTTGCTTGTTTTCTTCTCAATATTTTGAGAATTCCTAAGGAGATGACAAATAAACTAAAAAATTCATATGAAAACACGAAAACAACAAAGTATCATAACCAAGACAAGTTGTTATAAATCATGTATTTGGCTTATGGTCTCAGAAGGTGAGAGTCTGTGATGGTGGAGCAAAGATGGCAGCAGAAACAGCTGAAAGCTTACATCTTGTGACAAAAACACAAGGTGGGAGAGAGAGACAGAAAGAGAGAGAGAGAGAGAGAGAGAGAGAGAGAGAGAGAGAGAGAGAGAGGGAGAGAGAAAGGAGAGAGGAGAGAGAAACAGAGATAGAGAGGAGAGACAGAGAGAGAGGAGAGACTGGGATTGGCAAGGGATTATTGAAACCCCACAGTGCACTCACACTGACACATCTCCAACCAAGTCACACCTCCTTCCAAACAGTTCCAACAAGGAGGGACCAAGTATTCCATTGTATGATTCTATGGAGCCATTCTCATTCAGACCACCACACGCTGTTATGCTATGTTACCCTTTCCTTACTTTTGGCTTCTGAAGAGTCACTGCAGTCTGTGGTGTGGATCTCTTGAAGTTCCCTCTATTGGAGTTGTTCATAGATGCTATGGATCTGGCTGTTAAGTTTCATCTTCTGATTTGGAAGTTTTCAATCATCATTACTTATGCTAATTTCCAAGGCTGTCTTTTATTCTGGTCCTGCTTAGTTACAGCCAAAGGAAGCTAGGAGAAGTGGTGTGAGCTCCTTCTCAGCATTGCACTCAATCCTTTAATGGATGGTGTCCTCACCAGACTCCTTTGTTGAATGAATTGAGACTGGCCCTGTAACATAGAGATAAAAGGATGGAAAGTTACCAGGAAGAAGAGTCCTACATGTTCAAAGTGCCCTCTGTACAGAGAATGCTCTCAGGCTATCAGGAAACCCTGGGTTCAAATTTAAGGAAATAAACATTAATCACACGTGAGCTGTTGTAGGTTGGGGTTTTGTTGACTTTCATTAGCTATACAGCATATGTCTAAAATATAAGGCAAATATACCACTAAAATATAAACATAAATGCTAAATGTACCTCTGGAGGAATAATTTTTTAGCTAAAGTTTTCAATTTCCATATACTAAAAATATTTCATCTTAAAGAAACAAAATATAGAAGTGAGAAGAAAGAAGAAAAGTCATTATATGTGCAGAAAAAAGGCCTAATGGAAGAGGGGTAACAGATACTAATGCTTTTAGTTACACTTACACCCTTGCAACATTTTCTTTGAGACACTCATAAATGCATGAAATGATAACATCTTGTTTTCCTTACTGTTTTGATGTAATGTATTCTTTATGCATTCTATTCCAAAATACTGTGTCACAGGTCAGAGATATGAGAGCTTTTTTTCAAGGTGGCTAAATAATAATATTGAAAAATTTATATTGCTCAAACTTTTTTTTTTCCAGAATGCAAAAGCAAGGTTTATCTGTTACAAGTCATGACAGGGAACTCATCTCAAGCCATCTCAAGTGAGGCAGGGAAGAGTTACTCTTTCTTGGGGAAATTAGTTTTTATAGGCAAAACCCATAAAATTTTTTAGAGGGGAGGGGGTTAGTACAGGTCCATCCTTGATTGGTCCAGTTTTTCCCAGGCCTGGACTTTATCTTATTCTAGCTTGTCTGTTTGCCCTGTCAGGAGTTTTACAACTCTTCTCTGGAGTCAGGTCATGTTATCTCTGGAGAGGGGTATCTCATGGTTAATTGGTTACCATCAGACATCCTGACTCTGTTCTTTTGAGTTCCTGGATTGAAAGCTTCTTGGTCTGCACTCAGATATTATCCTTCTCAGATTTCTGATAGTACTGATGGCTAGGCTAGCTCTAACTTTGTCAGTGTGGCAGCATCAGACAACCAGATCCTTCTGCAAGGATATAGCTAGCTTATTAGCTCACTTTTAGGATAAAAAAAAAACAAACTTCTAAGCTTTGACGATATCAAAAAAATGATTTAAGATAAAATATGTTTCAGATTACTCTCCTGTTCTATGGTCCAGAGCTTAACATTTAGGAGCCCTGATGAGCTGGTAGAGCAATGACTACTTATTGTTCAGTTACAAGCTCAACATTTTGAATTTGTTTTAGATGTCATCTAAATATATGTAAATATAAACCTAAAAGTGCTTCTCATCAGGCCAAAAATCTCTGTCCAATTTATACCTCGCTTTCTGGACAGAAGGAAAATGCACAAGCTTTTAACCCAAATCTGTAGTTCTTGTTGAGACTCAAAGGTATGAGTCCATTTCTACTGTTTTACAGGTACCCATTACCTGCTTTGTTTACAATATGGATTTCAGTATGGATTGGTAATACTAATGTATCTAAAACTTTTATGTCATTTTGTAAGTAGGCCTCAAAGGATCAAAAAAGTCATAAAACCTAGACCCACTTCACAGAGGTCAAAAGGACCCCAGATAAGTATTCCTAAAGATGATATTTTCCTCTCTCATGGTTTTGGGACTAGTGCTTTTCCCATTACTAAGGATATGGACCTAAGGGGTTCCAAATAAGTTCATAAATTTTAACTTCTGTTTCTAGTTTAAATTTGTCTCAACAGATCTCCACTTGGCTGGCAGTCACCTCCAAGCTTCAGTTGCTGACTACACTGCTCCAGACGACTGTGAGCTCCGGACTTGCTAAAAGCTGACGCAGACCAGCCCAGCTAACATGATTCTTCCTTTGTCGCTATGGGGTCAGGCAGCTACTTGCTTCTGACAAATGCCCCTTGCCCAGTCTTTGACCAGCTTTTCAGCTTTCTGCCCTCCACCCGACAACTGCGCCCCAGTGCCAGCTCGAAGCAGTTCCAGAAGAAAATACATCGTCTACGTTCCCTCTTCAGATAAGGCTAAAATGCTGGGTCAAAAAAGCTCCCTAACATAGAGGCAAGTCTAATAGGGCCCACTGTGATCCTCATTATCTTACTCAGGCCCTATATCCTTATCAGACTAGTACAATTTATAAAACAGAGGATAGGCAGCATATAACTCATGGTACAATGGGGTTATACACAAGTCAGGACCACCGAATAGGTCTCATGCTCAAACTTTTTAAGGAACTGGAAGATGTTGGACTTATTTGGAATGAATGGTTGTTGGATGAAATATCCTCAGAAGCTATGGTTTCTTCTGTGACTATATGCTACTTATGTCCAGGTGCATGGTGGGAGACCTCCTTAAAATATTCAAGGATGGTACCATTCAATGTGAATTGCAAATGAGGATGCTCAGCTAATGTTGTCCCTTGAGTTGGGATTGGTGTTAATAGCTCCCAAATCATTTCTAGACCCTGTAGATAATTTGAAAATACCCCTTCTAACATTTGCCAGAGATCACTTATTTAAACATTTGCAGTCATGTCAGGTTCATGAAATATATTGCCACATTTAAGTTTCCCTTCAATTGGGCTTTATGTGGTTACATATGGTTTATTTTCTGCCTAACAAATTCTATATATTTTATTCTGAACTTATTGATAAAATAAAGTCTTAAAATGACTTTGAGAACTATAGTATACTTTTCTCATTAAATTATCAGAACACAGAGATAGAAACTTAAAGAAGTTTACATTTAAATTCTAAATTTCAATTTTCTGCCATCGAAGATCAGAACAAAAGGCATGCATGTTGGCTCATACGCATAATCTTAGCACTTAGGAATCTGAGGCATAAGGATTATCATGAGTCTGAGGCCAATATATGCCATAGAGTGAATTCTAAGCCAACATAACATAGAATGTGACTTTTCTCAAATGTAAATAAACAAATAAATAAAATAAATTACAAATAAAAGTAGAACATTAATGCTTTTTCTTTGAGTTTTTTTTTTATTGTTGCACATTTTGGGGGAAAATCAGTTTTGGAGATAAGGAACTATTTGTTCTAAGACTTCTACCTCAACAGTTTTTAGAATCTACATTGAGTTTTCACTCTTAAAGTCCTATATCCCTTCACATTTAGTTATGTCCTATTCCTGGGGCAGGAGATCAGAGAGGAAGCTGGACCTCCACATGTCAGGCTCTCAATGCACGGAGGAGGAAGATACTAGCAATTCTTGGTTCAATTTTCCTATCCTTTACTCTCGACACACTTTTGAACTCCTCTGGTCTTAAGTCCCAGTACATGGCAGCCTTTGACTCTCTGGACTTTATTTTATATTAATTTAAATTTTTTCTTTATCTTTCTTTTTATTGAAAATAGATTTTATTTTCTCACACAATATGTCCTAATCATAGTTTTCCCTCTCTCCATTCTTCCCATTTCTTCTCTACCTCCCCTCCTATCTGGATCCACCTCTTATATCTTATTAGAAAACCAACAGGCATCCAAGGGATAATAATAAAATAAAGTATAATAAGATAAAACAAAAACTAACACATTTAAATAGAAAAAACATACAAAATAAACAGAAGGAAGAGAGTTCAAGTAAAGGCACAAGAACCAGATGCAGATGTAGATACCCACTTGTTCTCAAACTCAGGAATAACACAAAATACAAAACAGAAGCTCTATGCACCAAGGTCCTGTGGGGAAAAAGAGAGAAAAAAGATTTATAATTAAAATGAAGTAAAAATATGAAGTAAGATAAAGTTTATTTGTTTGTTTTTTTAAGAGGGAAAACACTGACATAACATTATGAGACAAGGAGCCTCTAATGATGAGGTTGAACTCTTATTCTGTTGGCTATATATTGGCGGACATGCAGCCTACCCTTAGGAGCAATGTATTTCCCCAGTGAGAATCTTTTGGATGCTGTGGGATATTGTTTTTGTACACTGGTTTAATAAAATGCTGATTGGCCAAGAGCCAGGCAGGAAGTATAGGTGGGGCAAGTAGACGAGGAAAATTCTGGGAAAAAGAAGGGCTGAGTCAGGAGTCACCAGCCAGACACAGAGGAAGCAAGATGACAAGGCAAAACTGAGAAAAGGTACCAAGCCATGTGGCAAAACAAAAATAAGAACTATGGGTTAAGTGTAAGAGCTTGTCAGTAACAAGTCTGAGCTAACGGCCATACAGTTTGTAATTAATATAGGCCTCTGTGTGTTTACGTGTGTCTAACTGGCTGTGGACTGGGTGGGACACAGGAAAACTTCCAATTACAATTGGTGCCCAACATGGGACAAGAGTTTCCACCTAAAACCTGAGAGAACTTAAGAGATTTAAAAATGGAGCTAAAAACAGCTTCATAGTTGTGTCTCAGGCAAGCTCACCAAGTTACACAGAGATGTCTCTAAGTCATGTAGTGCACTGTGTGGTAGATTTAGCTTTTGCTAGCACAGACAAAAAAAGAAGAGGTTTCTGGGCTACATGCTGCTTTGATAGAGGCACAGACCCACTGCTTCCCAGAGTCAGTGGACAGCCTGGTCCCAGAGCTGGTTGTGAATTATCTCCACCATGTTGAAAAGCTGAGACTGGTGGAGTCAGCAGCCAAGGCTGCAGCTTCAGTACTAACCACTGCAGTTTAAAGCAATAGATTCACAATAAGGCAGATTCAGATGTAATAAGACTTTAAATGGTTTACAGTGTGTGTAAAAATGTATGTACTTGGCTTGGAAGAGAGAAGAAAATGTATATAAACAGTTATATAAAGAAAGAAATGGTTTCACAAAATATAGTCTTTAAAGAAACAGTAAAAGTAATATAAAAAATAAGCCAGGCAAAGATGGATATCACAAACAGAGTCTAGATTATATTGTCTTTGGGATTTTTAACTGCAGAGAGACATTTGATTGTAAAAGCTGCTGAGTTAAATCAATGTGTATATTTTAAAGGTATCTTGATTTCAAAATTTATGTCTAATGATACATTGCTTTGAAAAAGAGGTTCTGCTTTTGTTTCCACAGAAGATGAGAACCTGTGGATTGCCCCCAGGCTAATATGGTTTGATCAAGGAAGACGCCCCTGAGAGGTCTCCAGATGATTATCCAACATCCAGAACAGCTTCAAGGCAACAGGTTCAGAGAATACAGTGTCACAGACTATTCTAGTTAGAACTTGACCACAAATCTTAATTTTCTTAGGATCCTCATAAAACTACTAGCACCTCCTACGAGCAGGAAGTAGCCTAGAAAACTATGCCCACATTCCAAAAAAATGGATATTAGATGTTTGTCATTGTTTAGGTTGTTGATTACAAATTGTTATTGGTCATAGTCAATTTCTTTCTAAAATAAGAAAGGGGGTATGATATAGAAATATAGGATATAGATAAGATAGGATGAAAGAGTAGATTGTTGACTCTACTTTTAAAGAGCAACAACTTGTTTAAAAATGTTTTACATTGCTATGGATTTTAGTTTATTGATACAAATTTAATTTTGTTATACTCTATGCATAAACTAAACTCTTGTTTAAAGTATTTTGTTTGTGCAACTCATTTGAAATTATAGTATATAGTTGAGAAATACAGATTAGTAATTAGTCATCTATGATAATCAAATTTATAGTCATGTTAGTTAAGTTTTCTAGGTATACATAGATATACTTCACTTAGGTAGGTAATCTTCAAACACTTCAAAAACCTACATAATATGTCATTTAAAATATTTTAAGAAGTTTGACTTTCTGGACATTGAGACATGTCTGCTTCTGGCCACACCAATCTACTTCAAAGAAGATAATGGGCATTGAAGAAAATCATTATGGAGTTTGCTTTCTTTGTCACAAAAATTAACAACTGGGCAAAAAAAAATCCCTTTGCATTGACTGACTGAATATATGTTGTATAAACTGGACATGCAGGACCCATAGGAAGATGACCACTGAAATTTACAAGGTGAGATGGTCCTTCAGGTTTCTGCTTTGCAGAAGAAACTGCCAGACACAGAGAGAAACAGGACACAGAGAGAAGCAACTAAGAAACTCTAGGCCTATAGTCTGAAGAAAGATGCCCCAACATTGCAGAGGAACTTTGAATGACTGTACAGGCAGGCAGCTGTCTCTGTCATTTCCAGAATTTTTAGAAGTTGCTTACAATGGTACTTCCTATTTACTTAGGTAATATATCTTTCTGAGGTCTTTGATATAGTTGAAGACTATATATAATTTTCCTTGGCTATGATAAAAGATAAATTGGATATGAAACTTTAGACTCACAAATATAGGATAGATGATAGAATATTTTCTTTAATTTTGCCAAATACAAATAGACTAGATATTGTAACTGTAATTCTTTTTATTTATTTATTTTTATTTTTTATTTTATTTTATTTTACAATACCATTCAGTTCTACATATCAGCCACGGGTTCCCCTGTTCTCCCCCCTCCCACACCTTCCCCTTATCCCCAGCCCACCCCCAATTCCCACCTCCTCCAGGGAAAATCCTCCCCTGAGGACTGAGATCAACCTGGTAGACTCAGTACAGGCAGGTCCAGTCGTAACTATAATTCTTGCTTGATAACTTTTCTATTATATGTAATTTTACTATGTTAAAATTAAAACTTTTCTTTTTGATTACACAGAGAAGGGGAAATGCGGTGGAATATTGCTCTTGTGCACTGGTTTAATAAAATGTTGATTGGCCAAGAGCCAGGCAGAAATTATAGGTGGGGCAAGCAAATGAGGAGAATTCTGGGAGAAGGAAGGGCTGAGTCAGGAGTCACCAACCAGACACAGAGGAAGCAAGATGACATGGCAGAACTGAGAAAAGGTACCAAGCCACATGGCAAAACAAAAATAAGAATTATGGGTTAATTTAAGTGTCAGAGCTTGTCAGTGATAAGTCTGAGCTAATGGCCATAGAGTTCATAATTAATATAAGCCTCTGTGTATTTATTTGGATTTGAGTGGCTGCAGACCAGGTGGGACCCAGGGAAGCCCCCAACTACACTCGGAGAAAACCAAATTTTCACTTGCAAGTAGTTATCAATTGGAAATAGCTTCCAGTTTATGGATAGGATTATGTGTCCAAATTTCTTTTCAGGTCTAGGACCCAATTTGGTGTAGACTCATGCAGGCCCTGTGCATGCTGCACAGTCCTCGTGAAATTCAATTGTGCCTCAATATTCTTGATCTAGAGAACCTGTACTCTTGGTTTTCTCCATCTATTCTGGGTCCCACACTCTATCTGCCTCCTCTTTCACAACATCCCCTGAGGTCTGAGGGGAAGGATTTGATAGAGACATCTGTTCTAGGCTAAGCATTCTAAGTTCTCTCATTTTCTGCATAGGGTAGAGCTCTGCACCTAAACCTATTGTCCACTGGGGAAAAGGCTTCTTGATGACTGAGCAGTTATCTATGAGTATGTCATAGATATGCCGTAGATATCTTTGAGTATGCCATACTCTGAGTATGTGGAATATCATTAGGAGGTTTTTCTTGCTATGTTTTGTTTCATTTGGAAAGGTGTTATTGGGTTTCATACTAGATCTCTGACCTTTCTAGTCTCAGGTTCTTGCTTATCTAACCAGTGTCCAGTATGTGTTCTATATCATGGTGTGGGCCTTAAGTCCAATAAGATATTGGTTGTTTACTCCCACAAGATTTGTAGCACCATTGCACTAAGTATATTTTGTAGGCAGGGCACCATTGTAGATCAAGGGGTTCATGGCTATGTTACTGTTTACATTTCTCCTTTGGTAGAGTACCTCCCTGTACAAAAGATGCTAGACTATAGGTGTGAAGGCTGTATGTAGGCACGAGTTTGACTTCTCTATGTTCATGCTCAATGAATTGTTGGTGTTCTTTTTAACAGTTGAGGTCTTGCTGTCAGTTTGTGCATGACAACCTATAGTCCTGGCCATAACCTCAGTTATTTGGAGATTCACAAGAACCCCTTTGGCCAGCAGCTCAACTAGATGTAACCCAATCCTGCTAATGAAAGCTTCATTTGGTGACAAGAGATGTCCAGTTGGAGCTCTGTTTCCCCAGTATTTGGTGATTTCATGTAGATCATCTTCACATATGTATATATTTTAGAAATCTTTTTCTCTGTCAGATTTCTAATCTACCCATTCAGATGGCTCTTAGTTTTAGCTGTCTCTCTATGTATTTCCTCCCTTGTCCTCTTCCCTCCTCCTCTCGATGATCCTCCACTTCTAGTCCCCGCTTATCTATCCATAACTGTTCTATTTCCCTTTCCTAGAGAGATCTACCTGTGCTCAGTCCTTTACAACAGACCTTTGTGGTTAAATGGATTTTTGCTTGGTTATGATTATGATAGCCTTAACAGCTAATATTTACATAAAAACTAGTATATACCATATTTGTCTTTCTAGGTGTGGTATACTTCACTAAAGATGAGGTTTTTTTAATAAATATTTTTATTTTATAATTTAATTTTATTTATCAGCCATGATTCCCCTGTCCTCCCTCCTTTCACTCCCCAACCTTCCCCCCTCCAATCCACCTCCCATCCCCACCTCCTCCAAAGCAAGGTCTCCCATGGTGAGTAAGCTCAGCCTGGTAGATTCAGTTGAGGCAGGTCCAGTCTCCTCCTCCCTGCACCAAGGCTAAGCAAAGTGTCTCAGCATAGGCCCTAGGTTCCAAAAAGCCGGCTGCTGCACTGACGACAGGTCCTGGTCCGACTGCCTGGGGGATTCCTAAACAGTTCCAAGTTCATCAGCTGTCTCACTTATCCAGAGGGCCTGGTCCAGTTTCATGGGGGCTCCTCACAGTTTATGTGTTTCCACTAGTTTGGCTATTTGTCCCTGTGCTTTATCCAATCATAGTCTCGATATCTTTTACTCATATAATCTCTCCTCTCTCTCACCAATTGGACTCCTGGAGCTCTACCTGTAGTAGTCTTGGCTGTGGTAACTCTTCACAGCAGTAAAACAGTATCTATGATGCTCACCAAGGACATCATCTGTGCATAAAAATACATTTTTATCTGTTGAAATATGAAAATCATGTGTCAATAATAAATGACTTTATTAATGACCACTTGTGCGAAACACGTGACATTCTTCCTGAACTAGGGGTCTAGGACTAGAAATTGTCATGTCTGGGTTGTGTGCTTTCAGCTGCCCAGATTGCAGCCATGTACAGCTGCTCTAGTCTTCCTGCAGGTGTCCAACTGTCACTTTTTAAACATAGCTTCTGGGAATCCTATTGGCTTTCATCAGCTTTATGACATCATTCCTTCCTGAACCAATCAGCACCAGATAGAGTCTTGAGGTTGCCATGCGTGACCAACTGTAACTCAGTGCTGAGCATCTTTAATCCTGCACAGACGTGATTTTTTTACTGCGAAACCTAACAACCCGATCTCTCACATCTTTATCCAGATCCTACTCCTGTTTTGTCCCCACCCCTTTATCCAGATCCTACTCCTGTTTTGTCCCCATCCCTTTACCCAGATCCTACTCCTGTTTTGTCCCCATCCCTTTACCCAGATCCTACTCCTGTTTTGTCCCCATCCCTTTACCCAGATCCTACTCCTGTTTTGTCCCCATCCCTTTACCCAGATCCTACTCCTGTTTTGTCCCCATCCCTTTACCCAGATCCTACTCCTGTTTTGTCCCCATCCCTTTACCCAGATCCTACTCCTGTTCTGTTCCTGACTTGAAGATGTCAGGTAGGAAAAGAAACTTTACTGTTTATTTAATTGGGCAGCTCACTAAAATGGGAAGCATCAAAACAATGTGGAATAAAGGGGAAAGTGCTGAACAACAGGTTGGTGCCCTATCGTGGTCTTGGCTCTGACATTTCCTAGGGTTGAGATTTGGACAGAGTATTTCCTCATCCTCTCACTGAATGTTCCTTCACCTTCCTTGGTGAGATAACAGGCTGGCAGGGCTCAGGGATCTCTGAGATGTTGAGTCTTTAGGAGCAATACACAGAGAAGAAAGTCAGAGTTTCTGGGACTGTTTCAGCTGAAGCAGAGAGAGAGATCTGGGTATGTAATGAGGAGAACCGAGGGCCAAGATACTTCCCTTTACACAGTTTTCCACAATGATAGTTCATAGTTGGTACTGGTCAACATTAGTGGTGAAATATGAGGGGACTCGAGAATGTATCTGGCAGTGTTCCATTAGCAGCTGAGATTAGCTGACCTTTTCTGGCTAGGCAGATGTCCCTCCCTCTTCTGTGGCTGCACATGTGTCTTCCCTGAAGCAGTGGGGGAGAGGAAAGTCTGCTTTCCCTGCTAAAGCAGCACTGTTTGTTACAGTGAATGACAGTGTTCTCTATCTCTGTGCTCTCTCTGGCACCTGCACACTGGGACAATGTCAGGCACCTTCCTGATAATAAAGGTCCTCACCCATGTTTGGTACAGTTTACAGATAGCTGTACAACCCTGGCCCACACTCCACACAAACTCCTAAAGTGTTTAGTCAGATCATGGTGCCATACCCCTGTAATCTCAGCCCTTGGAAGACAGAGGCAGGAGAATCAAGGAGACCATGCCAGTCTCTAGCTGCACAGTGACTTGGGTGTTAAAGACCATTCCTGAAGAAATAAAGTAAAACCAATGGAGTTTTAAAAATTAGCATTCCCAATGTTTGGAGTCTTTGATCTAGTTAAAAGTGAACTAGAGATGAGGAAGAATCACAGGGCAGGGAGGCTGAAGCTATTGGAAGAGCACTTTGGGGCTTTTTACAAAAAGAACAGGCCACCTGGACCTGGAGACAGTCAAGAAAATAGAAAAATGCAGTGGTGGGGGAGAAAATAGAATGGAGGAAGGAGCGAGCATGGAACTTGGAGGTGTTAACCATGGTAACATAGGATTTATGGGACTGAATGCTGAAGGGAGCCAAAAGACTTCATTGAATCATAAATTTCTCTGGTGATTGAGTAATTTGCTTAGCACAGGGCAAACAGAGATGGATTTAGTGAACATGTAGTTTAGTAGACCAGGAAGTCAACTGAGGCTGGGAAAATGTGTGACTAGGAGGGCCAGCGTATCAGGAAAGATACCTTTTGTGTTTGTTTTTTCTTGGCTGATTTCTTGAATACTGGTGATGCTCAACAATTATGAAAATGAACTGAGTGGTAGTGCACGCCTTTAATCCCAGCACTTGGGAGGTAGAGGCAGGTGGATCTCTGTGAGTTTGAGTCCAGCCTGCTCTACAGAGCAAGATTCAGGACAGGCTCCAAAACTACACAGAGAAACCCTGTCTTTAAAGAAAAAATATGAAAATGAGCATGCTATAGATACATCGTAACAATTCTGAGCTGAGTGTCTGGGCTCATGAGTGAAATCTCAGCACCTAGGTGGCTGAAGCTGGAGGATTGATGCCGGTTGTTGGCAAATTTAGGATAAATGGTGACTCTCAAGCCAGCTTCAGTCACAAAGAAAATTATTCCTGAAAAAAAAAAGAAAATAGAATTCTTTCTGCACACACTGCTAGCTCGGTTAGAAAGGATTGAGAGACAGTACTGGGTCCTTTATTTCTCTGACCTCTGGAGAACACATGAATTGTCGAATGTGAGGCGGAGCCTATGCACCTTCAGGATCAGCTTTCAAATTGAAGCTGCTTCTCATCTTCACAGTCATTGTCTTCACTACAGGACAGACTTGCAGATCATAAGGAATCATAGAACTACAAAGAAAAGATAGGAACCAACTATCTGCTCCTCTAATTTATTTGCTCTTTTTTTCCAAGAAGTCTTTGACTAGGGTACCAGTGTAGATTTATGACATCACTCTTCCTCTTAGCAAATCAGTATCTGAATGGTCTTACTGTCCTTATGATGCTGACAAACAATTTTCCCCAGTGTCCAGTATCTCTGATCCTGGACATGTGGGTTTTCTGTTTCTGAATCCAGACAGTGTTTTTGTTATCTGATTCTTATAACTGTGTTCCTATTATTTTCCCAACAATGTCTGGTAAGGAAAGAAATTGAAACGTTTCTTTCATTCAATTTTTCCATACATTTTGAGAAGTCCAGACAGTGTGGAATCATGGGTAGAATATTGAACTAGAAGCTGGTGTCCTGACTAGAATCTTACCCCTGATATATGTGGGGTTATGATTTTGGACAGAGCATTTTCTCTCTCACTAAATGGATCTTTACATTCCACAGTGGAATCTGACAGACTAGGCTCTGAACTCACTGAGGTGCTAAGTGTTTATGAGCTCAGTATAGATAAAGTACTCAGATAGTTCCTGAGAGCATTTCCACAGAAGCAGGGAAAGAGCCAGGTGTATAGACGGACACACTCAGAGCCAAGATGCTCCGTTACAGCAGCAGCAATCCTCCATCAGTTTTCCAAATTAGCATTTCCATGTTAGTGCTGTTGAGCAGTAGTGTTGGGATGTAAGCGGAACTGGTGGCTACTCATCCATGAGCAGGGTTGCCTTGGTGAAGCTGGTTGGATAGGCATCTGTGTCCTACCTAGAGATCAGTGAGCAACCCTTCTAGACCTGAGGAACACAGTTAGGACAGGACCTCCAGGGTAGAGAATTGGGACTGTGTTTTAAGTCTAGGGCACTTTAGCAACTGTGTCTCCTGCTGTGGTCCCCAAAGAAAATCTCTAAAAGTAGTTTCAGGGACAGGACTTGGGAGTTGAGATAGCTGAGTAACTACTAGTTCATGGCTAGCACCCTCTGTTGCACAATGAGTTCCTGGAGAGCATTCCCTAAAAATAAATCCCTGTAGAGTTTTAAGGGAATATTTTCTATTCATTGTACATGTTTTCTAACATAATATTTTTATTGATTATTTGGCAATTTTATATAATGCACCTGATCAAAATAGCTTCCCATTCCTCCCAGGGGCATTCTCCCAACCTGTGCCTGTCCAAAAGAAGGAAAAAAGTACATAAGTTCTAAATTTTGTTTTTCATATAGTCATTGGATCATGGTGAATGTCTCATTGGCCTGCCCTTTTAAAATAACTGAGTCCTTCCCCACACTCAGTAGCCACATCTCCTGCTGGAAGACATCAACTGAAAAGAGCTGTATTTCAGCATCTTTATTACAATTTAAGGACTCCTTCAGTGTCTTACTGTCTAGACTGCTTCCCTTTTTATTTGAAGGTGGGAAAAGGCTTCTGTGATGTGTTTCTCATTCTTAATTATGAGTCTACAGTCATTGTTACCACTGCAAAAAGAAGCTTCCTTGCCTGGAATTGCCAGTGGCAGCAAGGCTCATTGACTTCCACATGGTTTCTGGTGGCAGCATGGACTATGGACACTAACATGGCCCCCAACTACAGCACAGTCCCTGGAGGCCTTTTGAGGAAACCCAATCCAGAAAACAAACCATTTTCCATCTCCATTAGTGTGAACTTCAGCAGCTATAGGTTCACTTCTCTCTGGCCCATGTATAGAATCTGCTCTTCTTCTTCTTCTTCTTCTTCTTCTTCTTCTTCTTCTTCTTCTTCTTCTTCTTCTTCTTCTTCTTCTTCTTCTTCTTCTTCTTTTCCTTCAATTTCATGAGACCACTTCTTAAAAGCATCTCCCCATAGGACCTGCAATATTTTAGTTGTTTCTGAGATTCTCTGCTCTCTCAGATTCATCCTCTGCTTCCCTATCTCCAATCTGACCCTCCTTGGGTCTCTCAGACTCCTTAGAGCTGCTCCATGGGCCTGTGGATGCCAGAAGCCCCTGCCATCTTGAATTGATCTCCTTTGGAAACTCTTAAAAATTTATTTAATCCTAGTTTTTAAGTTAAAATAGAATTCAGGTTGTGACTACTATGTCAGGTAGGAAATTGCAGGATTAAAGCCTGTATCTCCATGGCCATTGTGGTCAGTGAGTTGGTAATATGTAAATTAACATAAACTAACATTGATTATTGGAGAAGCAAAGTAGCTCCTTTCCTAACTACTTGTATCTGGTAACAGGTGATATTCTCAAACCCTGGCTCACAGACCATCAGAGCTGTCCAGGTATTAAAGGACCTTTCATTGCTGGAGCTCCGAAGGAGGTAAGTCTCATTGCTGCTGAAGAGAGAGGTCAATTATATGCAATCATATGGAGGAAATGTAAAAGCCTGGTGCCCTTTTCTGTGTTTAAACTAGTGAACCTCACTTTTTTTTCTCCCTGGTGGACATGTCTTACATCAGAAGTGTGATCACAGAAAGCAAGTCAATACTGTGAGCAGTTTGTCTCTAGAATTCATTATACTTCTGCTCTCAAAGACACAGACTCCGTAGAAAAGGTTCAAGAAGGGCTTGTGCAATGCTGTGGTCCCCGGAGCTCACAGTTCCCAAAGGGTTTTTTTCTTCTTCCGTGATTCTGAGCCTTAGTTCTTGAAATCCTTAAATAGCAGGAACTGAGTTTTCCTTGGCCATTGTCTCACAAAGGCTCTTGAAGACTTGAGTATCATAGATACTAATTAAATCACTTTGGGCACCCCATCACAAATCCTTTTGCTTCCAGCTGATATTACATTGTGGAAGGTATGAGTAGAGTTTCCTCCAAGCTTGGGTGCTCTCTATTGCCTTGGTAACATCAGAAGAAGCCCGCGTGGTAACTGCTGGGTTTATGCTTAAGCACAATCCTCTGATGTGTACACAACCACTCACAGCTACGTATGTCTTCTAGTGCAAATCTCAACAAAGAGGTGGTAGGTAAGGTCTGTTCCTTAAGTTAAATGCTACCCAAGAGCTCCTTCACATTGTTTTCAAAGGACACAGACATCCCTATTTCCAACTCTTTACTACTGTAGTAAGAGGATCCTAGGCTGGGTTTGTTCATACATTTATTGAGCTGAATCACCAATGTGGTGTTTTATTTTACATTAGGGAGATGTGTGTGTGTGTGTGTGTGTGCGCGCGCGTGCACATGTCTATGTGTTCTAGACTGCTAGAATGGCAGGATGGCAGGAGATGCATTTTAGTGTTCCCCATCTTCTCTTTTTCTTAGGTCAGGAGCACCATCCGCAGACATAAAGATGTCACTCTCCTGACCCAAGAGCAGTTCCAACTTTTAAGCTCTCTTGAGCAGAATATTTACATCAATAATAAAATTCCCTGGAAATCTTACCTTGAGCTGAAGACCTATCAGCTAAAAGCAGAAGACCTGCTAAATGAAGGCCTCACAGAGGAAGCGCTTGTGATGTATCACAAATTTTCAACGTGAGAACCTGCATTTTCCACCTCCTTTCCCATGACTGACCCCTCACTCATCCTGTCATCCTCTTCATGCTTCCTACCCTTGCTGACCTTATGGAACTTGTCAAAGTCATCTTTTAATCAGATTTCTGGCAGATCTCACATGTGCTTTTCCTTACTGTTCAAAGACATGAGGACCAAAGTTGGTGGTATCACATATAAGGGATTTCATGAGTAGGAGAGTTCTTAAGCTTGTGCCCACATGGCCCAGCTTTTAGACAAAAGAGTTGACAGGTGAATAGGATGTGTCTGCATTGGTGAGTGTTTTGACTGCTTTATCTCTACCTAGGCAGCCAGTCGTAGGCTTATTTGCTGTGTGTGGCAGAGC